>NW_026700606.1:0-221899 GCF_030435755.1 Ochotona princeps
GGTTCATTCTTAGATAATGCACTCAAAGGGCACTAAGCATAGAGTGTGAAAACTGAGTTTCCTTGAGAGCTGCTTGGAAGCCTGATGGTGTGTGAAGTTAGTGAGCCAAATGGAGTTGTTCTCCCACAAGAACCACTCGGCTGATCCTTCTTCAATATGCCCTTCACCAACATGCAGTGTTTCCTTGATTGAATTAGCTCTCACACCAATATTTGCGTCTAGAGCCCTTGCATTGAGGGCTATCTGAAAGCGGCTGTGGCGCTGAAGTTGCCTGTGAATGTGGAGTTGGTGGCATGTGAAACCCGCATTTGGAGCATTCGTTTGTGTGGGATGCTCTACCAGGTTCATTCCTAGATAATGCACTCAAAGGGCACTAAGCCTAGAGTGTGAAAACTGAGTTTCCTTGAGAGCTGCTTGGAAGCCTGATGGTGTGTGAAGTTAGTGAGGCAAATGGAGTTGTTCTCCCACAAGAACCACTCGGCTGATCCTTCTTCAATATGCCCTTCACCAACATGCAGTGTTTCCTTGATTGAATTAGCTCTCACACCAATATTTGCGTCTAGAGCCTTTGCATTGAGGGCTATCTGAAAACGGCTGTGGCGCTGAAGTTGTGTGAAAATGTGGAGTTGGTGGCATGTGAAACCCGCATGTGGAGCATTCCTTTGTGTGGGATGCTCACCAAGCTTCATTTCAGTCCTAGGCACTCAAAGGGCACTAATCATAGAGTGTGAAAACTGAGTTTCCTTGAGAGCTGCTTGGAAGCCTGATGGTGTGTGAAGTTAGTGAGCCAAATGGAGTTGTTCTCCCACAAGAACCACTCGGCTGATCCTTCTTCAATATGCCCTTCACCAACATGCAGTGTTTCCTTGATTGAATTAGCTCTCACACCAATTTTGCGTCTAGAGCCTTTGCATTGAGGGCTATCTGAAAACGGCTGTGGCGCTGAAGTTGCCTGTGAATGTGGAGTTGGTGGCATGTGAAACCCGCATGTGGAGCATTCGTTTGTGTGGGATGCTCACCAAGCTTCATTTCAGTCCTAGGCACTCAAAGGGCACTAAGCATAGAGTGTGAAAACTGAGTTTCCTTGAGAGCTGCTTGGAAGCCTGATGGTGTGTGAAGTTAGTGAGCGAAATGGAGTTGTTCTCCCACAAGAACCACTCGGCTGATCCTTCTTCAATATGCCCTTCACCAACATGCAGTGTTTCCTTGATTGAATTAGCTCTCACACCAATATTTGCGTCTAGAGCCTTTGCATTGAGGGCTATCTGAAAACGGCTGTGGCGCTGAAGTTGCCTGTGAATGTGGAGTTGGTGGCATGTGAAACCCGCATGTGTAGCATTCGTTTGTGTGGGATGCTCTACTAGATTCATTCCTAGATAATGCACTCAAAGGGCACTAAGCATAGAGTGTGAACACTGAGTTTCCTTGAGAGCTGCTTGGAAGCCTGATGGTGTGTGAAGTTAGTGAGCCAAATGGAGTTGTTCTCGCACAAGGACCACTCGGTTGATCCTTCTTCAATATGCCCTTCACCAACATGCAGTGTTTCCTTGATTGAATTAGCTCTCACACCAATATTTGCGTCTAGAGCCTTTGCATTGAGGGCTATCTGAAAACGGCTGTGGCACTGAAGTTGCCTGTGAATGTGGAGTTGGTGGCATGTGAAACCCGCATGTGGAGCATTCGTTTGTGTGGGATGCTCACCAAGTTCATTTCAGTCCTAGGCACTCAAAGGGCACTAAGCATAGAGTGTGAAAACTGAGTTTCCTTGAGAGCTGCTTGGAAGCCTGATGGTGTGTGAAGTTAGTGAGCCAAATGGAGTTGTTCTCGCACAAGGACCACTTGGTTGATCCTTCTTCAATATGCCCTTCACCAACATGCAGTGTTTCCTTGATTGAATTAGCTCTCACACAAATATTTGCGTCTAGAGCCTTTGCATTGAGGGCTATCTGAAAGCGGCTGTGGCACTGAAGTAGCCTGTGAATGTGGACTTGGTGGCATGTGAAACCCGCATGTGGAGCATTCGTTTGTGTGGGATGCTCACCAAGCTTCATTTCAGTCCTAGGCACTCAAAGGGCACTAAGCATAGAGTGTGAAAACTGAGTTTTCTTGAGAGCTGCTTGGAAAGTCTGATGGTGTGTGAAGTTAGTGAGCGAAATGGAGTTGTTCTCCCACAAGAACCACTCGGCTGATCCTTCTTCAATATGCCCTTCACCAACATGCAGTGTTTCCTTGATTGAATTAGCTCTCACGCCAATATTTGCGTCTAGAGCCTTTGCATTGAGGGCTATCTGAAAACGGCTGTGGCGCTGAAGTTGCCTGTGAATGTGGAGTTGGTGGCATGTGAAACCCGCATGTGGAGCATTCGTTTGTGTTGGATGCTCTACCAGGTTCATTCTTAGATAATGCACTCAAAGGGCACTAAGCATAGAGTGTGAAAACTGAGTTTCCTTGAGAGCTGCTTGGAAGCCTGATGGTGTGTGAAGTTAGTGAGCCAAATGGAGTTGTTCTCCCACAAGAACCACTCGGCTGATCCTTCTTCAATATGCCCTTCACCAACATGCAGTGTTTCCTTGATTGAATTAGCTCTCACACCAATATTTGCGTCTAGAGCCCTTGCATTGAGGGCTATCTGAAAACGGCTGTGGCGCTGAAGTTGCCTGTGAATGTGGAGTTTTTGGCATGTGAAACCCGCATGTGGAGCATTCGTTTGTGTGGGATGCTCTACCAGGTTCATTCCTAGATAATGCACTGAAAGGGCACTAAGCATAGAGTGTGAAAACTGAGTTTCCTTGAGAGCTGCTTGGAAGCCTGATGGTGTGTGAAGTTAGTGAGGCAAATGGAGTTGTTCTCCCACAAGAACCACTCGGCTGATCCTTCTTCAATATGCCCTTCACCAACATGCAGTGTTTCCTTGATTGAATTAGCTCTCACACCAATATTTGCGTCTAGAGCCTTTGCATTGAGGGCTGTCTAAAAAAACCTGTGGCGCAGAAGTTGCCTGAGAATGTGGAGTTGGTGGCATGTGAAACCCGCATGTGGAGCATTCGTTTGTGTGGGATGCTCTACCAGGTTCATTCCTAGATAATGCACTCAAAGGGCACTAAGCATAGAGTGTGAAAACTGAGTTTCCTTGAGAGCTGCTTGGAAGCCTGATGGTGTGTGAAGTTAGTGAGCCAAATGGAGTTGTTCTCCCACAAGAACCACTCGGCTGATCCTTCTTCTATATGCCCTTCACCAACATGCAGTGTTTCCTTGATTGAATTAGCTCTCACACCAATATTTGCGTCTAGAGCCTTTGCATTGAGGGCTATCTGAAAACGGATGTTCGCTGAAGTTGCCTGAGAATGTGGAGTTGGTGGCATGTGAAACCCGCCTGTGGAGCATTGGTTTGTGTGGGATGCTCTACCAGGTTCATTCCTAGATAATGCACTCAAAGGGCACTAAGCATAGAGTGTGAAAACTGAGTTTCCTTGAGAGCTGCTTGGAAGCCTGATGGTGTGTGAAGTTAGTGAGCCAAATGGAGTTGTTCTCCCACAAGAACCACTCGGCTGATCCTTCTTCAATATGCCCTTCACCAACATGCAGTGTTTCCTTGATTGAATTAGCTCTCACACCAATATTTGCGTCTAGAGCCTTTGCATTGAGGGCTATCTAAAAAAACCTGTGGCGCAGAAGTTGCTTGAAAACGTGGAGTTGGTGGCATGTGAAACCCGCATGTGGAGCATTCGTTTGTGTGGGATGCTCACCAAGCTTCATTTCAGTCCTAGGCACACAAAGGGCACTAAGCATAGAGTGTGAAAACTGAGTTTCCTTGAGAGCTGCTTGGAGCCTGATGGTGTGTGAAGTTAGTGAGCCAAATGGAGTTGTTCTCCCACAAGAACCACTCGGCTGATCCTTCTTCAATATGCCCTTCACCAACATGCAGTGTTTCCTTGATTGAATTAGCTCTCACACCAGTATTTGTGTCTAGAGCCTTTGCATTGAGGGCTATCTGAAAACGGCTGTGGCGCTGAAGTTGCCTGTGAATGTGGAGTTGGTGGCATGTGAAACCCACATGTGGAGCATTCGTTTGTATGGGATGCTCTAACAGGTTCATTCCTAGATAATGCACTCAAAGGGCACTAAGCATAGAGTGTGAAAACTGAGTTTCCTTGAGAGCTGCTAGGAAGCCTGATGGTGTGTGAAGTTAGTGAGCCAAATGGAGTTGTTCTCCCACAAGAACCACTCGGCTGATCCTTCTTCAATATGCCCTTCACCAACATGCAGTGTTTCCTTGATTGAATTAGCTCTCACACCAATATTTGCGTCTAGAGCCTTTGCATTGAGGGCTATCTGAAAATGGCTGTTGCGCTGAAGTTGCCTGAGAATGTGGAGTTGGTGGCATGTGAAACCCGCATGTGGAGCATTCGTTTGTGTGGGATGCTCTACCAGGTTCATTCCTAGATAATGCACTCAAAGGGCACTAAGCATAGAGTGTGAAAACTGAGTTTCCTTGAGAGCTGCTTGGAAGCCTGATGGTGTGTGAAGTTAGTGAGCCAAATGGAGTTGTTCTCCCACAAGAACCACTCGGCTGATCCTTCTTCAATATGCCCTTCACCAACATGCAGTGTTTCCTTGATTGAATTAGCTCTCACACCAATATTTGCGTCTAGAGCCTTTGCATTGAGGGCTATCTGAAAACGGCTGTGGCGCTGAAGTTGCCTGAGAATGTGGAGTTGGTGGCATGTGAAACCCGCATGTGGAGCATTCGTTTGTGTGGGATGCTCTACTAGATTCATTCCTAGATAATGCACTCAAAGGGCACTAAGCATAGAGTGTGAAAACTGAGTTTCCTTGAGAGCTGCTTGGAAGCCTGATGGTGTGTGAAGTTAGTGAGCCAAATGGAGTTGTTCTCGCACAAGGACCACTCGGCTGATCCTTCTTCAATATGCCCTTCACCAACATGCAGTGTTTCCTTGATTGAATTAGCTCTCACACCAATATTTGCGTCTAGAGCCTTTGCATTGAGGGCTATCTGAAAACGGCTGTGGCGCTGAAGTTGCCTGTGAATGTGGAGTTGGTGGCATGTGAAACCCGCATGTGGAGCATTCGTTTGTGTGGGATGCTCACCAAGCTTCATTTCAGTCCTAGGCACTCAAAGGGCACTAAGCATAGAGTGTGAAAACTGAGTTTCCTTGAGAGCTGCTTGGAAGCCTGATGGTGTGTGAAGTTAGTGAGCCAAATGGAGTTGTTCTCCCACAAGAACCACTCGGCTGATCCTTCTTCAATATGCCCTTCACCAACATGCAGTGTTTCCTTGATTGAATTAGCTCTCACACCAATATTTGCGTCTAGAGCCTTTGCATTGAGGGCTATCTGAAAGCGGCTGTGGCACTGAAGTAGCCTGTGAATGTGGAGTTGGTGGCATGTGAAACCCGCATGTGGAGCATTCGTTTGTGTGGGATGCTCACCAAGCTTCATTTCAGTCCTAGGCACTCAAAGGGCACTAAGCATAGAGTGTGAAAACTGAGTTTTCTTGAGAGCTGCTTGGAAGCCTGATGGTGTGTGAAGTTAGTGAGCGAAATGGAGTTGTTCTCCCACAAGAACCACTCGGCTGATCCTTCTTCAATATGCCCTTCACCAACATGCAGTGTTTCCTTGATTGAATTAGCTCTCACACCAATATTTGCGTCTAGAGCCTTTGCATTGAGGGCTATCTGAAAACGGCTGTGGCGCTGAAGTTGCCTGTGAATGTGGAGTTGGTGACATGTGTAACCCGCATGTGGAGCATTCGTTTGTGTGGGATGCTCTAACAGGTTCATTCCTAGATAATGCACTCAAAGGGCACTAAGCATAGAGTGTGAAAACTGAGTTTCCTTGAGAGCTGCTAGGAAGCCTGATGGTGTGTGAAGTTAGTGAGCCAAATGGAGTTGTTCTCCCACAAGAACCACTCGGCTGATCCTTCTTCAATATGCCCTTCACCAACATGCAGTGTTTCCTTGATTGAATTAGCTCTCACACCAATATTTGCGTCTAGAGCCTTTGCATTGAGGGCTATCTGAAAATGGCTGTGGCGCTGAAGTTGCCTGAGAATGTGGAGTTGGTGGCATGTGAAACCCGCATGTGGAGCATTCGTTTGTGTGGGATGCTCTACCAGGTTCATTCCTAGATAATGAGTGAAAGGGCACTAAGCATAGAGTGTGAAAACTGAGTTTCCTTGAGAGCTGCTTGGAAGCCTGATGGTGTGTGAAGTTAGTGAGCCAAATGGAGTTGTTCTCCCACAAGAACCACTCGGCTGATCCTTCTTCAATATGCCCTTCACCAACATGCAGTGTTTCCTTGATTGAATTAGCTCTCACACCAATATTTGCGTCTAGAGCCTTTGCACTGAGGGCTATCTGAAAACGGCTGTGGCGCTGAAGTTGCCTGTGAATGTGGAGTTGGTGGCATGTGAAACCCGCATGTGGAGCATTCGTTTGTGTGGGATGCTCACCAAGCTTCATTTCAGTCCTAGGCACTCAAAGGGCACTAAGCATAGAGTGTGAACACTGAGTTTCCTTGAGAGCTGCTTGGAAGCCTGATGGTGTGTGAAGTTAGTGAGCCAAATGGAGTTGTTCTCCCACAAAAACCACTCGGCTGATCCTTCTTCAATATGCCCTTCACCAACATGCAATGTTTCCTTGATTGAATTAGCTCTCACACCAATATTTGCGTCTAGAGCCTTTGCATTGAGGGCTATCTGAAAACGGCTGTGGCGCTGAAGTTGCCTGAGAATGTGGAGTTGGTGGCATGTGAAACCCGCATGTGGAGCATTCATTTGTGTATGATGTTCTACTAGACTCATTCCTAGATAATGCACTCAAAGGGCACTAATCATAGAGTGTGAAAACTGAGTTTCCTTGAGAGCTGCTTGGAAGCCTGATGGTGTGTGAAGTTAGTGAGCCAAATGGAGTTGTTCTCGCACAAGGACCACTTGGTTGATCCTTCTTCAATATGCCCTTCACCAACATGCAGTGTTTCCTTGATTGAATTAGCTCTCACACCAATATTTGCGTCTAGAGCCTTTGCATTGAGGGCTATCTGAAAACGGCTGTGGCACTGAAGTTGCCTGTGAATGTGGAGTTTGGCATGTGAAACCCGCATGTGGAGCATTCGTTTGTGTGGGATGCTCACCAAGCTTCATTTCAGTCCTAGGCACTCAAAGGGCACTAAGCATAGAGTGTGAAAACTGAGTTTTCTTGAGAGCTGCTTGGAAGCCTGATGGTGTGTGAAGTTAGTGAGCCAAATGGAGTTGTTCTCCCACAAGAACCACTCGGCTGATCCTTCTTCAATATGCCCTTCACCAACATGCAGTGTTTCCTTGATTGAATTAGCTCTCACACAAATATTTGCGTCTAGAGCCTTTGCATTGAGGGCTATCTGAAAACGGCTGTGGCGCTGAAGTTGCCTGTGAATGTGGAGTTTGTGGCATGTGAAACCCGCATGTGGAGCATTCGTTTGTGTGGGATGCTCACCAAGCTTCATTTCAGTCCTAGGCACTCAAAGGGCACTAAGCATAGAGTGTGAAAACTGAGTTTCCTTGAGAGCTGCTTGGAAGCGTGATGGTGTGTGAATTTAGTGAGCCAAATGGAGTTGTTCTCCCACAAGAACCACTCGGCTGATCCTTCTTCAATATGCCCTTCACCAACATGCAGTGTTTCCTTGATTGAATTAGCTCTCACACCAATATTTGCGTCTAGAGCCTTTGCATTGAGGGCTATCTGAAAACGGCTGTGGCGCTGAAGTTGCCTGTGAATGTGGAGTTGGTGGCATGTGAAACCCGCATGTGGAGCATTCGTTTGTGTGGGATGCTCTACTAGATTCATTCGTAGATAATGCACTCAAAGGGCACTAAGCATAGAGTGTGAAAACTGAGTTTCCTTGAGAGCTGCTTGGAAGCCTGATGGTGTGTGAAGTTAGTGAGCCAAATGGAGTTGTTCTCGCACAAGGACCACTTGGTTGATCCTTCTTCAATATGCCCTTCACCAACATGCAGTGTTTCCTTGATTGAATTAGCTCTCACACCAATATTTGCGTCTAGAGCCTTTGCATTGAGGGCTATCTGAAAACGGCTGTGGCACTGAAGTTGCCTGTGAATGTGGAGTTGGTGGCATGTGAAACCAGCATGTGGAGCATTGGTTTTTGTGGGATGCTCACCAAGCTTCATTTCAGTCCTAGGCACTCAAAGAGCACTAAGCATAGAGTGTGAAAACTGAGTTTTCTTGAGAGCTGCTTGGAAGCCTGATGGTGTGTGAAGTTAGTGAGCCAAATGGAGTTGTTCTCGCACCAGGACCACTTGGTTGATCCTTCTTCAATATGCCCTTCACCAACATGCAGTGTTTCCTTGATTGAATTAGCTCTCACACCAATATTTGCGTCTAGAGCCTTTGCATTGAGGGCTATCTGAAAGCGGCTGTGGCACTGAAGTTGCCTGTGAATGTGGAGTTGGTGGCATGTGAAACCCGCATGTGGAGCATTCGTTTGTGTGGGATGCTCACCAAGCTTCATTTCAGTCATAGGCACTCAAAGGGCACTAAGCATAGAGTGTGAAAACTGAGTTTTCTTGAGAGCTGCTTGGAAGCCTGATGGTGTGTGAAGTTAGTGAGCGAAATGGAGTTGTTCTCCCACAAGAACCACTCGGCTGATCCTTCTTCAATATGCCCTTCACCAACATGCAGTGTTTCCTTGATTGAATTAGCTCTCACACCAATATTTGCGTCTAGAGCCTTTGCATTGAGGGCTATCTGAAAACGGCTGTGGCGCTGAAGTTGCCTGAAAATGTGGAGTTGGTGGCATGTGAAACCCGCATGTGGAGCATTGGTTTGTGTGGGATGCTCTACCAGGTTCATTCTTAGATAATGCACTCAAAGGGCACTAAGCATAGAGTGTGAAAACTGAGTTTCCTTGAGAGCTGTTTGGAAGCCTGATGGTGTGTGAAGTTAGTGAGCCAAATGGAGTTGTTCTCCCACAAGAACCACTCGGCTGATCCTTCTTCAATATGCCCTTCACCAACATTGAGTGTTTCCTTGATTGAATTAGCTCTCACACCAATATTTGCGTCTAGAGCCCTTGCATTGAGGGCTATCTGAAAGCGGCTGTGGCGCTGAAGTTGCCTGTGAATGTGGAGTTGGTGGCATGTGAAACCCGCATTTGGAGCATTCGTTTGTGTGGGATGCTCTACCAGGTTCATTCCTAGATAATGCACTCAAAGGGCACTAAGCCTAGAGTGTGAAAACTGAGTTTCCTTGAGAGCTGCTTGGAAGCCTGATGGTGTGTGAAGTTAGTGAGGCAAATGGAGTTGTTCTCCCACAAGAACCACTCGGCTGATCCTTCTTCAATATGCCCTTCACCAACATGCAGTGTTTCCTTGATTGAATTAGCTCTCACACCAATATTTGCGTCTAGAGCCTTTGCATTGAGGGCTATCTGAAAACGGCTGTGGCGCTGAAGTTGTGTGAAAATGTGGAGTTGGTGGCATGTGAAACCCGCATGTGGAGCATTCGTTTGTGTGGGATGCTCACCAAGCTTCATTTCAGTCCTAGGCACTCAAAGGGCACTAATCATAGAGTGTGAAAACTGAGTTTCCTTGAGAGCTGCTTGGAAGCTTGATGGTGTGTGAAGTTAGTGAGCCAAATGGAGTTGTTCTCCCACAAGAACCACTCGGCTGATCCTTCTTCAATATGCCCTTCACCAACATGCAGTGTTTCCTTGATTGAATTAGCTCTCACACCAATATTTGCGTCTAGAGCCTTTGCATTGAGGGCTATCTGAAAACGGCTGTGGCGCTGAAGTTGCCTGTGAATGTGGAGTTGCTGGCATGTGAAACCCGCATGTGTAGCATTCGTTTGTGTGGGATGCTCTACTAGATTCATTCCTAGATAATGCACTCAAAGGGCACTAAGCATAGAGTCTGAACACTGAGTTTCCTTGAGAGCTGCTTGGAAGCCTGATGGTGTGTGAAGTTAGTGAGCCAAATGGAGTTGTTCTCCCACAAGAACCACTCGGCTGATCCTTCTTCAATATGCCCTTCACCAACATGCAGTGTTTCCTTGATTGAATTAGCTCTCACACCAATATTTGCGTCTAGAGCCTTTGCATTGAGGGCTATCTGAAAACGGCTGTGGCACTGAAGTTGCCTGTGAATGTGGAGTTGGTGGCATGTGAAACCAGCATGTGGAGCATTCGTTTGTGTGGGATGCTCACCAAGTTCATTTCAGTCCTAGGCACTCAAAGGGCACTAAGCATAGAGTGTGAAAACTGAGTTTTCTTGAGAGCTGCTTGGAAGCCTGATGGTGTGTGAAGTTAGTGAGCCAAATGGAGTTGTTCTCGCACAAGGACCACTTGGTTGATCCTTCTTCAATATGCCCTTCACCAACATGCAGTGTTTCCTTGATTGAATTAGCTCTCACACCAATATTTGCGTCTAGAGCCTTTGCATTGAGGGCTATCTGAAAGCGGCTGTGGCACTGAAGTAGCCTGTGAATGTGGAGTTGGTGGCATGTGAAACCCGCATGTGGAGCATTCGTTTGTGTGGGATGCTCACCAAGATTCATTTCAGTCCTAGGCACTCAAAGGGCACTAAGCATAGAGTGTGAAAACTGAGTTTTCTTGAGAGCTGCTTGGAAGCCTGATGGTGTGTGAAGTTAGTGAGCGAAATGGAGTTGTTCTCCCACAAGAACCACTCGGCTGATCCTTCTTCAATATGCCCTTCACCAACATGCAGTGTTTCCTTGATTGAATTAGCTCTCACGCCAATATTTGCGTCTAGAGCCTTTGCATTGAGGGCTATCTGAAAACGGCTGTGGCGCTGAAGTTGCCTGTGCATGTGGAGTTGGTGGCATGTGAAACCCGCATGTGGAGCATTCGTTTGTGTGGGATGCTCTACCAGGTTCATTCTTAGATAATGCACTCAAAGGGCACTAAGCATAGAGTGTGAAAACTGAGTTTCCTTGAGAGCTGCTTGGAAGCCTGATGGTGTGTGAAGTTAGTGAGCCAAATGGAGTTGTTCTCCCACAAGAACCACTCGGCTGATCCTTCTTCAATATGCCCTTCACCAACATGCAGTGTTTCCTTGATTGAATTAGCTCTCACACCAATATTTGCGTCTAGAGCCCTTGCATTGAGGGCTATCTGAAAGCGGCTGTGGCGCTGAAGTTGCCTGTGAATGTGGAGTTTTTGGCATGTGAAACCCGCATGTGGAGCATTCGTTTGTGTGGGATGCTCTACCAGGTTCATTCCTAGATAATGCACTGAAAGGGCACTAAGCATAGAGTGTGAAAACTGAGTTTCCTTGAGAGCTGCTTGGAAGCCTGATGGTGTGTGAAGTTAGTGAGCCAAATGGAGTTGTTCTCCCACAAGAACCACTCGGCTGATCCTTCTTCAATATGCCCTTCACCAACATGCAGTGTTTCCTTGATTGAATTAGCTCTCACACCAATATTTGCGTCTAGAGCCTTTGCATTGAGGGCTGTCTAAAAAAACCTGTTTCGCAGAAGTTGCCTGAGAATGTGGAGTTGGTGGCATGTGAAACCCACATGTGGAGCATTCGTTTGTGTCGCATGCTCACCAAGCTTCATTTCAGTCCTAGGCACACAAAGGGCACTAAGCCTAGAGTGTGAAAACTGAGTTTCCTTGAGAGCTGCTTGGAAGCCTGATGGTGTGTGAAGTTAGTGAGCCAAATGGAGTTGTTCTCCCACAAGAACCATTCGACTGATCCTTCTTCAATATGCCTTTCACCAACATGCAGTGTTTCCTTGATTGAATTAGCTCTCACACCAATATTTGCGTCTAGAGCCTTTGTATTGAGGGCTATCTGAAAATGGCTGTGGCGCTGAAGTTGCCTGTGAATGTGGAGTTGGTGGCATGTGAAACCCGCATGTGGAGCATTCGTTTGTGTGGGATGCTCTACCAGGTTCATTCCTAGATAATGCACTCAAAGGGCACTAAGCATAGAGTGTGAAAACTGAGTTTCCTTGAGAGCTGCTTGGAAGCCTGATGGTGTGTGAAGTTAGTGTGCCAAATAGAGTTGTTCTCCCACAAGAACCACTCGGCTGATCCTTCTTCAATATGCCCTTCACCAACATGCAGTGTTTCCTTGATTGAATTAGCTCTCACACCAATATTTGCGTCTACAGCCTTTGTATTGAGTGCTATCTGAAAACGGCTGTGGCGCTGAAGTTGCCTGAGAATGTGGAGTTGGTGGCATGTGAAACCCGCCTGTGGAGCATTGGTTTGTGTGGGATGCTCTACCAGGTTCATTCCTAGATAATGCACTCAAAGGGCACTAAGCATAGAGTGTGAAAACTGAGTTTCCTTGAGAGCTGCTTGGAAGCCTGATGGTGTGTGAAGTTAGTGAGCCAACTGGAGTTGTTCTCCCACAAGAACCACTCGGCTGATCCTTCTTCTATATGCCCTTCACCAACATGCAGTGTTTCCTTGATTGAATTAGCTCTCACACCAATATTTGCGTCTAGAGCCTTTGCATTGAGGGCTATCTGAAAACGGCTGTTCGCTGAAGTTACCTGAGAATGTGGAGTTGGTGGCATGTGAAACCCGCCTGTGGAGCATTGGTTTGTGTGGGATGCTCTACCAGGTTCATTCCTAGATAATGCACTCAAAGGGCACTAAGCATAGAGTGTGAAAACTGAGTTTCCTTGAGAGCTGCTTGGAAGCCTGATGGTGTGTGAAGTTAGTGAGCCAAATGGAGTTGTTCTCCCACAAGAACCACTCGGCTGATCCTTCTTCAATATGCCCTTCACCAACATGCAGTGTTTCCTTGATTGAATTAGCTCTCACACCAATATTTGCGTCTAGAGCCTTTGCATTGAGGGCTATCTAAAAAAACCTGTGGCGCAGAAGTTGCTTGAAAACGTGGAGTTGGTGGCATGTGAAACCCGCATGTGGAGCATTCGTTTGTGTGGGATGCTCACCAAGCTTCATTTCAGTCCCAGGCACACAAAGGGCACTAAGCATAGAGTGTGAAAACTGAGTTTCCTTGAGAGCTGCTTGGAGCCTGATGGTGTGTGAAGTTAGTGAGCCAAATGGAGTTGTTCTCCCACAAGAACCACTCGGCTGATCCTTCTTCAATATGCCCTTCACCAACATGCAGTGTTTCCTTGATTGAATTAGCTCTCACACCAGTATTTGCGTCTAGAGCCTTTGCATTGAGGGCTATCTGAAAACGGCTGTGGCGCTGAAGTTGCCTGTGAATGTGGAGTTGGTGGCATGTGAAACCCAAATGTGGAGCATTCGTTTGTATGGGATGCTCTAACAGGTTCATTCCTAGATAATGCACTCAAAGGGCACTAAGCATAGAGTGTGAAAACTGAGTTTCCTTGAGAGCTGCTAGGAAGCCTGATGGTGTGTGAAGTTAGTGAGCCAAATGGAGTTGTTCTCCCACAAGAACCACTCGGCTGATCCTTCTTCAATATGCCCTTCACCAACATGCAGTGTTTCCTTGATTGAATTAGCTCTCACACCAATATTTGCGTCTAGAGCCTTTGCATTGAGGGCTTTCTGAAAATGGCTGTTGCGCTGAAGTTGCCTGAGAATGTGGAGTTGGTGGCATGTGAAACCCGCATGTGGAGCATTCGTTTGTGTGGGATGCTCTACCAGGTTCATTCCTAGATAATGCACTCAAAGGGCACTAAGCATAGAGTGTGAAAACTGAGTTTCCTTGAGAGCTGCTTGGAAGCCTGATGGTGTGTGAAGTTAGTGAGCCAAATGGAGTTGTTCTCCCACAAGAACCACTCGGCTGATCCTTCTTCAATATGCCCTTCACCAACATGCAGTGTTTCCTTGATTGAATTAGCTCTCACACCAATATTTGCGTCTAGAGCCTTTGCATTGAGGGCTATCTGAAAACGGCTGTGGCGCTGAAGTTGCCTGAGAATGTGGAGTTGGTGGCATGTGAAACCCGCATGTGGAGCATTCGTTTGTGTGGGATGCTCTACTAGATTCATTCCTAGATAATGCACTCAAAGGGCACTAAGCATAGAGTGTGAAAACTGAGTTTCCTTGAGAGCTGCTTGGAAGCCTGATGGTGTGTGAAGTTAGTGAGCCAAATGGAGTTGTTCTCCCACAAGGACCACTCGGCTGATCCTTCTTCAATATGCCCTTCACCAACATGCAGTGTTTCCTTGATTGAATTAGCTCTCACACCAATATTTGCGTCTAGAGCCTTTGCATGGAGGGCTATCTGAAAACGGCTGTGGCGCTGAAGTTGCCTGTGAATGTGGAGTTGGTGGCATGTGAAACCCGCATGTGGAGCATTCGTTTGTGTGGGATGCTCACCAAGCTTCATTTCAGTCCTAGGCACTCAAAGGGCACTAAGCATAGAGTGTGAAAACTGAGTTTCCTTGAGAGCTGCTTGGAAGCCTGATGGTGTGTGAAGTTAGTGAGCCAAATGGAGTTGTTCTCCCACAAGAACCACTCGGCTGATCCTTCTTCAATATGCCCTTCACCAACATGCAGTGTTTCCTTGATTGAATTAGCTCTCACACCAATATTTGCGTCTAGAGCCTTTGCACTGAGGGCTATCTGAAAACGGCTGTGGCGCTGAAGTTGCCTGTGAATGTGGAGTTGGTGCCATGTGAAACCCGCATGTGGAGCATTCGTTTGTGTGGGATGCTCACCAAGCTTCATTTCAGTCCTAGGCACTCAAAGGGCACTAAGCATAGAGTGTGAAAACTGAGTTTCCTTGAGAGCTGCTTGGAAGCCTGATGGTGTGTGAAGTTAGTGAGCCAAATGGAGTTGTTCTCCCACAAAAACCACTCGGCTGATCCTTCTTCAATATGCCCTTCACCAACATGCAATGTTTCCTTGATTGAATTAGCTCTCACACCAATATTTGCGTCTAGAGCCTTTGCATTGAGGGCTATCTGAAAACGGCTGTGGCGCTGAAGTTGCCTGAGAATGTGGAGTTGGTGGCATGTGAAACCCGCATGTGGAGCATTCGTTTGTGTGGGATGCTCTACTAGATTCATTCCTAGATAATGCACTCAAAGGGCACTAAGCATAGAGTGTGAAAACTGAGTTTCCTTGAGAGCTGCTTGGAAGCCTGATGGTGTGTGAAGTTAGTGAGCCAAATGGAGTTGTTCTCGCACAAGGAGCACTCGGCTGATCCTTCTTCAATATGCCCTTCACCAACATGCAGTGTTTCCTTGATTGAATTAGCTCTCACACCAATATTTGCGTCTAGAGCCTTTGCATTGAGGGCTATCTGAAAACGGCTGTGGCGCTGAAGTTGCCTGTGAATGTGGAGTTGGTGGCATGTGAAACCCGCATGTGGAGCATTCGTTTGTGTGGGATGCTCACCAAGCTTCATTTCAGTCCTAGGCACTCAAAGGGCACTAATCATAGAGTGTGAAAACTGAGTTTCCTTGAGAGCTGCTTGGAAGCCTGATGGTGTGTGAAGTTAGTGAGCCAAATGGAGTTGTTGTCCCACAAGAACCACTCGGCTGATCCTTCTTCAATATGCCCTTCACCAACATGCAGTGTTTCCTTGATTGAATTAGCTCTCACAGCAGTATTTGCGTCTAGAGCCCTTGCATTGAGGGCTATCTGAAAGCGGCTGTGGCGCTGAAGTTGCCTGTGAATGTGGAGTTTTTGGCATGTGAAACCCGCATGTGGAGCATTCGTTTGTGTGGGATGCTCCATCAGGTTCATTCCTAGATAATGCACTCAAAGGGCACTAAGCATAGAGTGTGAAAACTGAGTTTCCTTGAGAGCTGCTTGGAAGCCTGATGGTGTGTGAAGTTAGTGAGCCAAATGGAGTTGTTCTCCCACAAGAACCACTCGGCTGATCCTTCTTCAATATGCCCTTCACCAACATGCAGTGTTTCCTTGATTGAATTAGCTCTCACACCAATATTTGCGTCTAGAGCCCTTGCATTGAGGGCTATCTGAAAGCGGCTGTGGCGCTGAAGTTGCCTGTGAATGTGGAGTTTTTGGCATGTGAAACCCGCATGTGGAGCATTCGTTTGTGTGGGATGCTCTACCAGGTTCATTCCTAGATAATGCACTGAAAGGGCACTAAGCATAGAGTGTGAAAACTGAGTTTCCTTGAGAGCTGCTTGGAAGCCTGATGGTGTGTGAAGTTAGTGAGCCAAATGGAGTTGTTCTCCCACAAGAACCACTCGGCTGATCCTTCTTCAATATGCCCTTCACCAACATGCAGTGTTTCCTTGATTGAATTAGCTCTCACACCAATATTTGCGTCTAGAGCCTTTGCATTGAGGGCTGTCTAAAAAAAACCTGTGGCGCTGAAGTTGCCTGAGAATGTGGAGTTGGTGGCATGTGAAACCCGCATGTGGAGCATTCGTTTGTGTCGCATGCTCACCAAGCTTCATTTCAGTCCTAGGCACACAAAGGGCACTAAGCATAGAGTGTGAAAACTGAGTTTCCTTGAGAGCTGCTTGGAAGCCTGATGGTGTGTGAAGTTAGTGAGCCAAATGGAGTTGTTCTCCCACAAGAACCACTCGACTGATCCTTCTTCAATATGCCTTTCACCAACATGCAGTGTTTCCTTGATTGAATTAGCTCTCACACCAATATTTGCGTCTAGAGCCTTTGCATTGAGGGCTATCTGAAAATGGCTGTGGCGCTGAAGTTGCCTGTGAATGTGGAGTTGGTGGCATGTGAAACCCGCATGTGGAGCATTCGTTTGTGTGGGATGCTCTACCAGGTTCATTCCTAGATAATGCACTGAAAGGGCACTAAGCATAGAGTGTGAAAACTGAGTTTCCTTGAGAGCTGCTTGGAAGCCTGATGGTGTGTGAAGTTAGTGAGCCAAGTGAAGTTGTTCTCCCACAAGAACCACTCGGCTGATCCTTCTTCAATATGCGCTTCATCAACATGCAGTGTTTCCTTGATTGAATTAGCTCTCACACCAATATTTGCGTCTACAGCCTTTGTATTGAGTGCTATCTGAAAATGGCTGTGGCGCTGAAGTTGCCTGAGAATGTGGAGTTGGTGGCATGTGAAACCCGCATGTGGAGCATTCGTTTGTGTGGGATGCTCTACCAGGTTCATTCCTAGATAATGCACTCAAAGGGCACTAAGCATAGAGTGTGAAAACTGAGTTTCCTTGAGAGCTGCTTGGAAGACTGATGGTGTGTGAAGTTAGTGAGCCAAATGGAGTTGTTCTCCCACAAGAACCACTCGGCTGATCCTTCTTCTATATGCCCTTCACCAACATGCAGTGTTTCCTTGATTGAATTAGCTCTCACACCAATATTTGCGTCTAGAGCCTTTGCATTGAGGGCTATCTGAAAACGGCTGTTCGCTGAAGTTGCCTGAGAATGTGGAGTTGGTGGCATGTGAAACCCGCCTGTGGAGCATTGGTTTGTGTGGGATGCTCTACCAGGTTCATTCCTAGATAATGCACTCAAAGGGCACTAAGCATAGAGTGTGAAAACTGAGTTTCCTTGAGAGCTGCTTGGAAGCCTGATGGTGTGTGAAGTTAGTGAGCCAAATGGAGTTGTTCTCCCACAAGAACCACTCGGCTGATCCTTCTTCAATATGCCCTTCACCAACATGCAGTGTTTCCTTGATTGAATTAGCTCTCACACCAATATTTGCGTCTAGAGCCTTTGCATTGAGGGCTATCTAAAAAAACCTGTGGCGCAGAAGTTGCTTGAAAACGTGGAGTTGGTGGCATGTGAAACCCGCATGTGGAGCATTCGTTTGTGTGGGATGCTCACCAAGTTTCATTTCAGTCCTAGGCACACAAAGGGCACTAAACATAGAGTGTGAAAACTGAGTTTCCTTGAGAGCTGCTTGGAGCCTGATGGTGTGTGAAGTTAGTGAGCCAAATGGAGTTGTTCTCCCACAAGAACCACTCGGCTGATCCTTCTTCAATATACCCTTCAGCAAGATGCAGTGTTTCCTTGATTGAATTAGCTCTCACACAAATATTTGCGTCTAGAGCCTTTGCATTGAGGGCTATCTGAAAACGGCTGTGGCGCTGAAGTTGCCTGTGAATGTGGAGTTGGTGGCATGTGAAACCCGCATGTGGAGCATTCGTTTGTGTGGGATGCTCTACCAGGTTCATTCCTAGATAATTCACTCAAAGGGCACTAAGCATAGAGTGTGAAAACTGAGTTTCCTTGAGAGCTGCTTGGAAGCCTGATGGTGTGTGAAGTTAGTGAGCCAAATGGAGTTGTTCTCGCACAAGGAGCACTCGGCTGATCCTTCTTCAATATGCCCTTCACCAACATGCAGTGTTGCCTTGATTGAATTAGCTCTCACACCAATATTTGCGTCTAGAGCCTTTGCATTGAGGGCTATCTGAAAACGGCTGTGGCGCTGAAGTTGCCTGTGAATGTGGAGTTGGTGGCATGTGAAACCCGCATGTGGAGCATTCGTTTGTGTGGGATGCTCACCAAGCTTCATTTCAGTCCTAGGCACTCAAAGGGCACTAAGCATAGAGTGTGAAAACTGAGTTTTCTTGAGAGCTGCTTGGAAGCCTGATGGTGTGTGAAGTTAGTGAGCCAAATGGAGTTGTTCTCGCACAAGGACCACTTGGTTGATCCTTCTTCAATATGCCCTTCACCAACATGCAGTGTTTCCTTGATTGAATTAGCTCTCACACCAATATTTGCATCTAGAGCCTTTGCATTGAGAGCTATCTGAAAGCGGCTGTGGCGCTGAAGTTGCCTGTGAATGTGGAGTTGGTGCATGTGAAACCCGCATGTGGAGCATTCGTTTGTGTGGGATGCTCACCAAGCTTCATTTCAGTCATAGGCACTCAAAGGGCACTAAGCATAGAGTGTGAAAACTGAGTTTTCTTGAGAGCTGCTTGGAAGCCTGATGGTGTGTGAAGTTAGTGAGCCAAATGGAGTTGTTCTCCCACAAGAACCACTCGGCTGATCCTTCTTCAATATGCCCTTCACCAACATGCAGTGTTTCCTTGATTGAATTAGCTCTCACACCAATATTTGCGTCTAGAGCCTTTGCATTGAGGGCTATCTGAAAACGGCTGTGGCGCTGAAGTTGCCTGTGAATGTGGAGTTGGTGGCATGTGAAACCCGCATGTGGAGCATTCGTTTGTGTGGGATGCTCACCAAGCTTCATTTCAGTCCTAGGCACTCAAAGGGCACTAATCATAGAGTGTGAAAACTGAGTTTCCTTGAGAGCTGCTTGGAAGCCTGATGGTGTGTGAAGTTAGTGAGCCAAATGGAGTTGTTCTCCCACAAGAACCACTCGGCTGATCCTTCTTCAATATGCCCTTCACCAACATGCAGTGTTTCCTTGATTGAATTAGCTCTCACACCAATATTTGCGTCTAGAGCCTTTGCATTGAGGGCTATCTGAAAACGGCTGTGGCGCTGAAGTTGCCTGTGAATGTGGAGTTGGTGGCATGTGAAACCCGCATGTGGAGCATTCGTTTGTGTGGGATGCTCTACCACGTTCATTCCTAGATAATGCACTCAAAGGGCACTAAGCATAGAGTGTGAAAACTGAGTTTCCTTGAGAGCTGCTTGGAAGCCTGATGGTGTGTGAAGTTAGTGAGCCAAATGGAGTTGTTCTCCCACAAAAACCACTCGGCTGATCCTTCTTCAATATGCCCTTCACCAACATGCAGTGTTTCCTTGATTGAATTAGCTCTCACACCAATATTTGCGTCTAGAGCCTTTGCATTGAGGGCTATCTGAAAACGGCTGTGGCGCTGAAGTTGCCTGAGAATGTGGAGTTGGTGGCATGTGAAACCCGCATGTGGAGCATTCGTTTGTGTGGGATGCTCTACTAGATTCATTCCTAGATAATGCACTCAAAGGGCACTAAGCATAGAGTGTGAAAACTGAGTTTCCTTGAGAGCTGCTTGGAAGCCTGATGGTGTGTGAAGTTAGTGAGCCAAATGGAGTTGTTCTCCCACAAGGACCACTTGGTTGATCCTTCTTCAATATGCCCTTCACCAACATGCAGTGTTTCCTTGATTGAATTAGCTCTCACACCAATATTTGCGTCTAGAGCCTTTGCATTGAGGGCTATCTGAAAACGGCTGTGGCGCTGAAGTTGCCTGTGAATGTGGAGTTGGTGGCATGTGAAACCCGCATGTGGAGCATTCGTTTGTGTGGGATGCTCACCAAGCTTCATTTCAGTCCTAGGCACTCAAAGGGCACTAAGCATAGAGTGTGAAAACTGAGTTTCCTTGAGAGCTGCTTGGAAGCCTGATGGTGTGTGAAGTTAGTGAGCCAAATGGAGTTGTTCTCCCACAAAAACCACTCGGCTGATCCTTCTTCAATATGCCCTTCACCAACATGCAGTGTTTCCTTGATTGAATTAGCTCTCACACCAATATTTGCGTCTAGAGCCTTTGCATTGAGGGCTATCTGAAAGCGGCTGTGGCGCTGAAGTTGCCTGTGAATGTGGAGTTGGTGGCATGTGAAACCCGCATGTGGAGCATTCGTTTGTGTGGGATGCTCTACCAGGTTCATTCCTAGATAATGCACTGAAAGGGCACTAAGCATAGAGTGTGAAAACTGAGTTTCCTTGAGAGCTGCTTGGAAGCCTGATGGTGTGTGAAGTTAGTGAGCCAAATGGAGTTGTTCTCGCACAAGGACCACTTGGTTGATCCTTCTTCAATATGCCCTTCACCAACATGCAGTGTTTCCTTGATTGAATTAGCTCTCACACCAATATTTGCGTCTAGAGCCTTTGCATTGAGGGCTATCTGAAAACGACTGTGGCACTGAAGTTGCCTGTGAATGTGGAGTTGGTGGCATGTGAAACCAGCATGTGGAGCATTCGTTTGTGTGGGATGCTCACCAAGCTTCATTTCAGTCCTAGGCACTCAAAGGGCACTAAGCATAGAGTGTGAAAACTGAGTTTTCTTGAGAGCTGCTTGGAAGCCTGATGGTGTGTGAAGTTAGTGAGCTAAATGGAGTTGTTCTCCCACAAGAACCACTCGGCTGATCCTTCTTCAATATGCCCTTCACCAACATTGAGTGTTTCCTTGATTGAATTAGCTCTCACACCAATATTTGCGTCTAGAGCCCTTGCATTGAGGGCTATCTGAAAGCGGCTGTGGCGCTGAAGTTGCCTGTGAATGTGGAGTTGGTGGCATGTGAAACCCGCCTGTGGAGCATTGGTTTGTATGGGATGCTCTACCAGGTTCATTCCTAGATAATGCACTCAAAGGGCACTAAGCATAGAGTGTGAAAACTGAGTTTCCTTGAGAGCTGCTAGGAAGCCTGATGGTGTGTGAAGTTAGTGAGCCAAATGGAGTTGTTCTCGCACAAGAACCACTCGGCTGATCCTTCTTCAATATGCCCTTCACCAACATGCAGTGTTTCCTTGATTGAATTAGCTCTCACACCAATATTTGCGTCTAGAGCCTTTGCATTGAGGGCTATCTGAAAATGGCTGTGGCGCTGAAGTTGCCTGAGAATGTGGAGTTGGTGGCATGTGAAACCCGCATGTGGAGCATTCGTTTGTGAGGGATATTCTACCAGGTTCATTCCTAGATAATGCACTCAAAGGGCACTAAGCATAGAGTGTGAAAACTGAGTTTCCTTGAGAGCTGCTTGGAAGCCTGATGGTGTGTGAAGTTAGTGAGCCAAATGGAGTTGTTCTCGCACAAGAACCACTCGGCTGATCCTTCTTCAATATGCCCTTCACCAACATGCAGTGTTTCCTTGATTGAATTAGCTCTCACACCAATATTTGCGTCTAGAGCCTTTGCATTGAGGGCTATCTGAAAACGGCTGTGGCACTGAAGTTGCCTGTGAATGTGGAGTTGGTGGCATGTGAAACCAGCATGTGGAGCATTCGTTTGTGTGGGATGCTCACCAAGCTTCATTTCAGTCCTAGGCACTCAAAGGGCACTAAGCATAGAGTGTGAAAACTGAGTTTTCTTGAGAGCTGCTTGGAAGCCTGATGGTGTGTGAAGTTAGTGAGCGAAATGGAGTTGTTCTCCCACAAGAACCACTCGGCTGATCCTTCTTCAATATGCCCTTCACCAACATGCAGTGTTTCCTTGATTGAATTAGCTCTCACACCAATATTTGCGTCTAGAGCCTTTGCATTGAGGGCTATCTGAAAACGGCTGTGGCGCTGAAGTTGCCTGTGAATGTGGAGTTGGTGGCATGTGAAACCAGCATGTGGAGCATTCGTTTGTGTGGGATGCTCTACCAGGTTCATTCCTAGATAATGCACTCAAAGGGCACTAAGCATAGAGTGTGAAAACTGAGTTTCCTTGAGAGCTGCTTGGAAGCCTGATGGTGTGTGAAGTTAGTGAGCCAAATGGAGTTGTTCTCCCACAAGAACCACTCGGCTGATCCTTCTTCAATATGCCCTTCACCAACATGCAGTGTTTCCTTGATTGAATTAGCTCTCACACCAATATTTGCGTCTAGAGCCCTTGCATTGAGGGCTATCTGAAAGCAGCTCTGGCGCTGAAGTTGCCTGTGAATGTGGAGTTTTTGGCATGTGAAACGCGCATGTGGAGCATTCGTTTGTGTGGGATGCTCTACCAGGTTCATTACTAGATAATGCACTGAAAGGGCACTAAGCATAGAGTGTGAAAACTGAGTTTCCTTGAGAGCTGCTTGGAAGCCTGATGGTGTGTGAAGTTAGTGAGCCAAATGGAGTTGTTCTCGCACAAGGACCACTTGGTTGATCCTTCTTCAATATGCCCTTCACCAACATGCAGTGTTTCCTTGATTGAATTAGCTCTCACACCAATATTTGCGTCTAGAGCCTTTGCATTGAGGGCTATCTGAAAACGGCTGTGGCACTGAAGTTGCCTGTGAATGTGGAGTTGGTGGCATGTGAAACCAGCATGTGGAGCATTCGTTTGTGTGGGATGCTCACCAAGCTTCATTTCAGTCCTAGGCACTCAAAGGGCACTAAGCATAGAGTGTGAAAACTGAGTTTTCTTGAGAGCTGCTTGGAAGCCTGATGGTGTGTGAAGTTAGTGAGCCAAATGGAGTTGTTCTCGCACAAGGACCACTTGGTTGATCCTTCTTCAATATGCCCTTCACCAACATGCAGTGTTTCCTTGATTGAATTAGCTCTCACACCAATATTTGCATCTAGAGCCTTTGCATTGAGAGCTATCTGAAAGCGGCTGTGGCACTGAAGTTGCCTGTGAATGTGGAGTTGGTGCATGTGAAACCCGCATGTGGAGCATTCGTTTGTGTGGGATGCTCACCAAGCTTCATTTCAGTCCTAGGCACTCAAAGGGCACTAAGCATAGAGTGTGAAAACTGAGTTTTCTTGAGAGCTGCTTGGAAGCCTGATGGTGTGTGAAGTTAGTGAGCGAAATGGAGTTGTTCTCCCACAAGAACCACTCGGCTGATCCTTCTTCAATATGCCCTTCACCAACATGCAATGTTTCCTTGATTGAATTAGCTCTCACACCAATATTTGCGTCTAGAGCCTTTGCATTGAGGGCTATCTGAAAACGGCTGTGGCGCTGAAGTTGCCTGTGAATGTGGAGTTGGTGGCATGTGAAACCCGCATGTGGAGCATTCGTTTGTGTGGGATGCTCAGCAAGCTTCATTTCAGTCCTAGGCACTCAAAGGGCACTAATCATAGAGTGTGAAAACTGAGTTTCCTTGAGAGCTGCTTGGAAGCCTGATGGTGTGTGAAGTTAGTGAGCCAAATGGAGTTGTTCTCGCACAAGGAGCACTCGGCTGATCCTTCTTCAACATGCCCTTCACCAACATGCAGTGTTTCCTTGATTGAATTAGCTCTCACACCAATATTTGCGTCTAGAGCCTTTGCATTGAGGGCTATCTGAAAACGGCTGTGGCGCTGAAGTTGCCTGTGAATGTGGAGTTGGTGGCATGTGAAACCCGCATGTGGAGCATTCGTTTGTGTGGGATGCTCACCAAGCTTCATTTCAGTCCTAGGCACTCAAAGGGCACTAAGCATAGAGTGTGAAAACTGAGTTTCCTTGAGAGCTGCTTGGAAGCCTGATGGTGTGTGAAGTTAGTGAGCCAAATGGAGTTGTTCTCCCACAAAAACCACTCGGCTGATCCTTCTTCAATATGTCCTTCACCAACATGCAATGTTTCCTTGATTGAATTAGCTCTCACACCAATATTTGCGTCTAGAGCCTTTGCATTGAGGGCTATCTGAAAACGGCTGTGGCGCTGAAGTTGCCTGAGAATGTGGAGTTGGTGGCATGTGAAACCCGCATGTGGAGCATTCGTTTGTGTGGGATGCTCTACTAGATTCATTCCTAGATAATGCACTCAAAGGGCACTAAGCATAGAGTGTGAAAACTGAGTTTCCTTGAGAGCTGCTTGGAAGCCTGATGGTGTGTGAAGTTAGTGAGCCAAATGGAGTTGTTCTCGCACAAGGACCACTTGGTTGATCCTTCTTCAATATGCCCTTCACCAACATGCAGTGTTTCCTTGATTGAATTAGCTCTCACACCAATATTTGCGTCTAGAGCCTTTGCATTGAGGGCTATCTGAAAACGGCTGTGGCACTGAAGTTGCCTGTGAATGTGGAGTTGGTGGCATGTGAAAACAGCATGTGGAGCATTCGTTTGTGTGGGATGCTCACCAAGCTTCATTTCAGTCCTAGGCACTCAAAGGGCACTAAGCATAGAGTGTGAAAACTGAGTTTTCTTGAGAGCTGCTTGGAAGCCTGATGGTGTGTGAAGTTAGTGAGCCAAATGGAGTTGTTCTCCCACAAGAACCACTCGGCTGATCCTTCTTCAATATGCCCTTCACCAACATGCAGTGTTTCCTTGATTGAATTAGCTCTCACACCAATATTTGCATCTAGAGCCTTTGCATTGAGGGCTATCTGAAAACGGCTGTGGCGCTGAAGTTGCCTGTGAATGTGGAGTTGGTGGCATGTGAAACCCGCATGTGGAGCATTCGTTTGTGTGGGATGCTCACCAAGCTTCATTTCAGTCCTAGGCACTCAAAGGGCACTAATCATAGAGTGTGAAAACTGAGTTTCCTTGAGAGCTGCTTGGAAGCCTGATGGTGTGTGAAGTTAGTGAGCCAAATGGAGTTGTTCTCGCACTAGGAGCACTCGGCTGATCCTTCTTCAATATGCCCTTCACCAACATGCAGTGTTTCCTTGATTGAATTAGCTCTCACACCAATATTTGCGTCTAGAGCCTTTGCATTGAGGGCTATCTGAAAACGGCTGTGGCGCTGAAGTTGCCTGTGAATGTGGAGTTGGTGGCATGTGAAACCCGCATGTGGAGCATTCGTTTGTGTGGGATGCTCACCAAGCTTCATTTCAGTCCTAGGCACTCAAAGGGCACTAAGCATAGAGTGTGAAAACTGAGTTTCCTTGAGAGCTGCTTGGAAGCCTGATGGTGTGTGAAGTTAGTGAGCCAAATGGAGTTGTTCTCCCACAAAAACCACTCGGCTGATCCTTCTTCAATATGCCCTTCACCAACATGCAATGTTTCCTTGATTGAATTAGCTCTCACACCAATATTTGCGTCTAGAGCCTTTGCATTGAGGGCTATCTGAAAACGGCTGTGGCGCTGAAGTTGCCTGAGAATGTGGAGTTGGTGGCATGTGAAACCAGCATGTGGAGCATTCGTTTGTGTGGGATGCTCACCAAGCTTCATTTCAGTCCTAGGCACTCAAAGGGCACTAATCATAGAGTGTGAAAACTGAGTTTCCTTGAGAGCTGCTTGGAAGCCTGATGGTGTGTGAAGTTAGTGAGCCAAATGGAGTTGTTCTCCCACAAGAACCACTCGGCTGATCCTTCTTCAATATGCCCTTCACCAACATGCAGTGTTTCCTTGATTGAATTAGCTCTCACACCAATATTTGCGTCTAGAGCCCTTGCATTGAGGGCTATCTGAAAGCAGCTCTGGCGCTGAAGTTGCCTGTGAATGTGGAGTTTTTGGCATGTGAAACCCGCATGTGGAGCATTCGTTTGTGTGGGATGCTCTACCAGGTTCATTACTAGATAATGCACTGAAAGTGCACTAAGCATAGAGTGTGAAAACTGAGTTTCCTTGAGAGCTGCTTGGAAGCCTGATGGTGTGTGACGTTAGTGAGCCAAATGGAGTTGTTCTCGCACAAGGACCACTTGGTTGATCCTTCTTCAATATGCCCTTCACCAACATGCAGTGTTTCCTTGATTGAATTAGCTCTCACACCAATATTTGCGTCTAGAGCCTTTGCATTGAGGGCTATCTGAAAACGGCTGTGGCACTGAAGTTGCCTGTGAATGTGGAGTTGGTGGCATGTGAAACCAGCATGTGGAGCATTCGTTTGTCTGGGATGCTCACCAAGCTTCATTTCAGTCCTAGGCACTCAAAGGGCACTAAGCATAGAGTGTGAAAACTGAGTTTTCTTGAGAGCTGCTTGGAAGCCTGATGGTGTGTGAAGTTAGTGAGCCAAATGGAGTTGTTCTCCCACAAGAACCACTCAGCTGATCCTTCTTCAATATGCCCTTCACCAACATGCAGTGTTTCCTTGATTGAATTAGCTCTCACACCAATATTTGCGTCTAGAGCCTTTGCATTGAGGGCTATCTGAAAACGGCTGTGGCGCTGAAGTTGCCTGTGAATGTGGAGTTGGTGGCATGTGAAACCCGCATGTGGAGCATTCGTTTGTGTGGGATGCTCACCAAGCTTCATTTCAGTCCTAGGCACTCAAAGGGCACTAAGCATAGAGTGTGAAAACTGAGTTTCCTTGAGAGCTGCTTCGAAGCCTGATGGTGTGTGAAGTTAGTGAGCCAAATGGAGTTGTTCTCCCACAAGAACCACTCGGCTGATCCTTCTTCAATATGCCCTTCACCAACATGCAGTGTTTCCTTGATTGAATTAGCTCTCACACCAATATTTGCGTCTAGAGCCTTTGCATTGAGGGCTATCTGAAAACGGCTGTGGCACTGAAGTTGCCTGAGAATGTGGAGTTGGTGGCATGTGAAACCCGCATGTGGAGCATTCGTTTGTGTGGGATGCTCTACCAGGTTCATTCCTAGATAATGCACTCAAAGGGCACTAAGCATAGAGTGTGAAAACTGAGTTTCCTTGAGAGCTGCTTGGAAGCCTGATGGTGTGTGAAGTTAGTGAGCCAAATGGAGTTGTTCTCGCACAAGGACCACTTGGTTGATCCTTCTTCAATATGCCCTTCACCAACATGCAGTGTTTCCTTGATTGAATTAGCTCTCACACCAATATTTGCGTCTAGAGCCTTTGCATTGAGAGCTATCTGAAAGCGGCTGTGGCACTGAAGTTGCCTGTGAATGTGGAGTTGGTGCATGTGGAACCCGCATGTGGAGCATTCGTTTGTGTGGGATGCTCTACTAGATTCATTTCAGTCATAGGCACTCAAAGGGCACTAAGCATAGAGTGTGAAAACTGAGTTTTCTTGAGAGCTGCTTGGAAGCCTGATGGTGTGTGAAGTTAGTGAGCGAAATGGAGTTGTTCTCCCACAAGAACCACTCGGCTGATCCTTCTTCAATATGCCCTTCACCAACATGCAGTGTTTCCTTGATTGAATTAGCTCTCACACCAATATTTGCGTCTAGAGCCTTTGCATTGAGGGCTATCTGAAAACGGCTGTGGCGCTGAAGTTGCCTGTGAATGTGGAGTTGGTGGCATGTGAAACCCGCATGTGGAGCATTCGTTTGTGTGGGATGCTCACCAAGCTTCATTTCAGTCCTAGGCACTCAAAGGGCACTAAGCATAGAGTGTGAAAACTGAGTTTCCTTGAGAGCTGCTTGGAAGCCTGATGGTGTGTGAAGTTAGTGAGCCAAATGGAGTTGTTCTCGCACAAGGACCACTTGGTTGATCCTTCTTCAATATGCCCTTCACCAACATGCAGTGTTTCCTTGATTGAATTAGCTCTCACACCAATATTTGCGTCTAGAGCCCTTGCATTGAGGGCTATCTGAAAGCAGCTCTGGCGCTGAAGTTGCCTGTGAATGTGGAGTTTTTGGCATGTGAAACCCGCATGTGGAGCATTCGTTTGTGTGGGATGCTCTACCAGGTTCATTCCTAGATAATGCACTGAAAGGGCACTAAGCATAGAGTGTGAAAATTGAGTTTCCTTGAGAGCTGCTTGGAAGCCTGATGGTGTGTGAAGTTAGTGAGCCAAATGGAGTTGTTCTCCCACAAGAACCACTCGGCTGATCCTTCTTCAATATGCCCTTCACCAACATTGAGTGTTTCCTTGATTGAATTAGCTCTCACACCAATATTTGCGTCTAGAGCCCTTGCATTGAGGGCTATCTGAAAGCGGCTTTGGCGCTGAAGTTGCCTGTGAATGTGGAGTTGGTGGCATGTGAAACCCGCATGTGGAGCATTCGTTTGTGTGGGATGCTCTACCAGGTTCATTCCTAGATAATGCACTCAAAGGGCACTAAGCATAGAGTGTGAAAACTGAGTTTCCTTGAGAGCTGCTAGGAAGCCTGATGGTGTGTGAAGTTAGTGAGCCAAATGGAGTTGTTCTCCCACAAGAACCACTCGGCTGATCCTTCTTCAATATGCCCTTCACCAACATGCAGTGTTTCCTTGATTGAATTAGCTCTCACACCAATATTTGCGTCTAGAGCCTTTGCATTGAGGGCTATCTGAAAACGGCTGTGGCACTGAAGTTGCCTGAGAATGTGGAGTTGGTGGCATATGGAACCCGCATATGGTGCATTCGTTTGTGTGGGATGCTCACCAAGCTTCATTTCAGTCCTAGGCACTCAAAGGGCACTAAGCATAGAGTGTGAAAACTGAGTTTCCTTGAGAGCTGCTTGGAAGCCTGATGGTGTGTGAAGTTAGTGAGCCAAATGGAGTTGTTCTCCCACAAGAACCACTCGGCTGATCCTTCTTCAATATGCCCTTCACCAACATGCAGTGTTTCCTTGATTGAATTAGCTCTCACACCAATATTTGCGTCTAGAGCCTTTGCATTGAGGGCTATCTGAAAGCGGCTGTGCCGCTGAAGTTGCCTGTGAATGTGGAGTTGGTGGCATGTGAAACCCGCATGTGGAGCATTCGTTTGTGTGGGATGCTCAGCAAGCTTCATTTCAGTCCTAGGCACTCAAAGGGCACTAAGCATAGAGTGTGAAAACTGAGTTTCCTTGAGAGCTGCTTGGAAGTCTGATGGTGTGTGAAGTTAGTGAGCCAAATGGAGTTGTTCTCGCACAAGGACCACTTGGTTGATCCTTCTTCAATATGCCCTTCACCAACATGCAGTGTTTCCTTGATTGAATTAGCTCTCACACCAATATTTGCGTCTAGAGCCTTTGCATTGAGGGCTATCTGAAAACGGCTGTGGCGCTGAAGTTGCCTGTGAATGTGGAGTTGGTGGCATGTGAAACCCGCATGTGGAGCATTCGTTTGTGTTGGATGCTCTACCAGGTTCATTCCTAGATAATGCACTCAAAGGGCACTAATCATAGAGTGTGAAAACTGAGTTTCCTTGAGAGCTGCTAGGAAGCCTGATGGTGTGTGAAGTTAGTGAGCCAAATGGAGTTGTTCTCCCACAAGAACCACTCGGCTGATCCTTCTTCAATATGCCCTTCACCAACATGCAGTGTTTCCTTGATTGAATTAGCTCTCACACCAATATTTGCGTCTAGAGCCTTTGCATTGAGGGCTATCTGAAAATGGCTGTGGCGCTGAAGTTGCCTGAGAATGTGGAGTTGGTGGCATATGGAACCCGCATATGGTGCATTCGTTTGTGTGGGATGCTCACCAAGCTTCATTTCAGTCCTAGGCACTCAAAGGGCACTAAGCATAGAGTGTGAAAACTGAGTTTCCTTGAGAGCTGCTTGGAAGCCTGATGGTGTGTGAAGTTAGTGAGCCAAATGGAGTTGTTCTCCCACAAGAACCACTCGGCTGATCCTTCTTCAATATGCCCTTCACCAACATGCAGTGTTTCCTTGATTGAATTAGCTCTCACACCAATATTTGCGTCTAGAGCCTTTGCATTGAGGGCTATCTGAAAACGGCTGTGCCGCTGAAGTTGCCTGTGAATGTGGAGTTGGTGGCATGTGAAACCCGCATGTGGAGCATTCGTTTGTGTGGGATGCTCAGCAAGCTTCATTTCAGTCCTAGGCACTCAAAGGGCACTAAGCATAGAGTGTGAAAACTGAGTTTCCTTGAGAGCTGCTTGGAAGTCTGATGGTGTGTGAAGTTAGTGAGCCAAATGGAGTTGTTCTCGCACAAGGACCACTTGGTTGATCCTTCTTCAATATGCCCTTCACCAACATGCAGTGTTTCCTTGATTGAATTAGCTCTCACACCAATATTTGCGTCTAGAGCCTTTGCATTGAGGGCTATCTGAAAACGGCTGTGGCACTGAAGTTGCCTGTGAATGTGGAGTTGGTGGCATGTGAAACCCGCATGTGGAGCATTCGTTTGTGTGGGATGCTCACCAAGCTTCATTTCAGTCCTAGGCACTCAAAGGGCACTAAGCATAGAGTGTGAAAACTGAGTTTTCTTGAGAGCTGCTTGGAAGCCTGATGGTGTGTGAAGTTAGTGAGCCAAATGGAGTTGTTCTCCCACAAGGACCACTTGGTTGATCCTTCTTCAATATGCCCTTCACCAACATGCAGTGTTTCCTTGATTGAATTAGCTCTCACACCAATATTTGCGTCTAGAGCCTTTGCATTGAGAGCTATCTGAAAGCGGCTGTGGCACTGAAGTTGCCTGTGAATGTGGAGTTGGTGCATGTGGAACCCGCATGTGGAGCATTCGTTTGTGTGGGATGCTCTACTAGATTCATTTCAGTCATAGGCACTCAAAGGGCACTAAGCATAGAGTGTGAAAACTGAGTTTCCTTGAGAGCTGCTTGGAAGCCTGATGGTGTGTGAAGTTAGTGAGCGAAATGGAGTTGTTCTCCCACAAGAACCACTCGGCTGATCCTTCTTCAATATGCCCTTCACCAACATGCAGTGTTTCCTTGATTGAATTAGCTCTCACACCAATATTTGCGTCTAGAGCCTTTGCATTGAGGGCTATCTGAAAACGGCTGTGGCGCTGAAGTTGCCTGTGAATGTGGAGTTGGTGGCATGTGAAACCCGCCTGTGGAGCATTGGTTTGTGTGGGATGCTCTACCAGGTTCATTCCTAGATAATGCACTCAAAGGGCACTAAGCATAGAGTGTGAAAACTGAGTTTCCTTGAGAGCTGCTAGGAAGCCTGATGGTGTGTGAAGTTAGTGAGCCAAATGGAGTTGTTCTCCCACAAGAACCACTCGGCTGATCCTTCTTCAATATGCCCTTCACCAACATGCAGTGTTTCCTTGATTGAATTAGCTCTCACACCAATATTTGCGTCTAGAGCCTTTGCATTGAGGGCTATCTGAAAACGGCTGTGGCACTGAAGTTGCCTGAGAATGTGGAGTTGGTGGCATGTGAAACCCGCATGTGGAGCATTCGTTTGTGTGGGATGCTCTACCAGGTTCATTCCTAGATAATGCACTCAAAGGGCACTAAGCATAGAGTGTGAAAACTGAGTTTCCTTGAGAGCTGCTTGGAAGCCTGATGGTGTGTGAAGTTAGTGAGCCAAATGGAGTTGTTCTCCCACAAGAACCACTCGGCTGATCCTTCTTCAATATGCCCTTCACCAACATGCAGTGTTTCCTTGATTGAATTAGCTCTCACACCAATATTTGCGTCTAGAGCCTTTGCATTGAGGGCTATCTGAAAACGGCTGTGGCGCTGAAGTTGCCTGTGAATGTGGAGTTGGTGGCATGTGAAACCCGCATGTGGAGCATTCGTTTGTGTGGGATGCTCACCAAGCTTCATTTCAGTCCTAGGCACTCAAAGGGCACTAAGCATAGAGTGTGAAAACTGAGTTTCCTTGAGAGCTGCTTGGAAGCCTGATGGTGTGTGAAGTTAGTGAGCCAAATGGAGTTGTTCTCGCACAAGGACCACTTGGTTGATTCTTCTTCAATATGCCCTTCACCAACATGCAGTGTTTCCTTGATTGAATTAGCTCTCACACCAATATTTGCGTCTAGAGCCTTTGCATTGAGGGCTATCTGAAAACGGCTGTGGCACTGAAGTTGCCTGTGAATGTGGAGTTGGTGGCATGTGAAACCAGCATGTGGAGCATTCGTTTGTGTGGGATGCTCACCAAGCTTCATTTCAGTCCTAGGCACTCAAAGGGCACTAAGCATAGAGTGTGAAAACTGAGTTTTCTTGAGAGCTGCTTGGAAGCCTGATGGTGTGTGAAGTTAGTGAGCCAAATGGAGTTGTTCTCGCACAAGAACCACTCGGCTGATCCTTCTTCAATATGCCCTTCACCAACATGCAGTGTTTCCTTGATTGAATTAGCTCTCACACCAATATTTGCGTCTAGAGCCTTTGCATTGAGAGCTATCTGAAAGCGGCTGTGGCACTGAAGTTGCCTGTGAATGTGGAGTTGGTGCATTTGAAACCCGCATGTGGAGCATTCGTTTGTGTGGGATGCTCACCATGCTTCATTTCAGTCCTAGGCACTCAAAGGGCACTAAGCATAGAGTGTGAAAACTGAGTTTCCTTGAGAGCTGCTTGGAAGCCTGATGGTGTGTGAAGTTAGTGAGCCAAATGGAGTTGTTCTCCCACAAGAACCACTCGGCTGATCCTTCTTCAATATGCCCTTCACCAACATGCAGTGTTTCCTTGATTGAATTAGCTCTCACACCAATATTTGCGTCTAGAGCCCTTGCATTGAGGGCTATCTGAAAGCGGCTGTGGCGCTGAAGTTGCCTGTGAATGTGGAGTTGGTGGCATGTGAAACCCGCCTGTGGAGCATTGGTTTGTGTGGGATGCTCTACCAGGTTCATTCCTAGATAATGCACTCAAAGGGCACTAAGCATAGAGTGTGAAAACTGAGTTTCCTTGAGAGCTGCTTGGAAGCCAGATGGTGTGTGAAGTTAGTGAGCCAAATGGAGTTGTTCTCCCACAAGAACCACTCGGCTGATCCTTCTTCTATATGCCCTTCACCAACATGCAGTGTTTCCTTGATTGAATTAGCTCTCACACCAATATTTGCGTCTAGAGCCTTTGCATTGAGGGCTATCTGAAAACGGCTGTTCGCTGAAGTTGCCTGACAATGTGGAGTTGGTGGCATGTGAAACCCGCATGTGGAGCATTCGTTTGTGTGGGATGCTCTACCAGGTTCATTCCTAGATAATGAACTCAAAGGGCACTAAGCATAGAGTGTGAAAGCTGAGTTTCCTTGAGAGCTGCTTGGAAGCCTGATGGTGTGTGAAGTTAGTGAGCCAAATGGAGTTGTTCTCCCACAAGAACCACTCGGCTGATCCTTCTTCAATATGCCCTTCACCAACATGCAGTGTTTCCTTGATTGAATTAGCTCTCACACCAATATTTGCGTCTAGAGCCTTTGCATTGAGGGCTATCTGAAAACGGCTGTGGCGCTGAAGTTGCCTGTGAATGTGGAGTTGGTGGCATGTGAAACCCGCATGTGGAGCATGCGTTTGTGTGGGATGCTCACCAAGTTTCATTTCAGTCCTAGGCACACAAAGGGCACTAAGCATAGAGTGTGAAAACTGAGTTTCCTTGAGAGCTGCTTGGAGCCTGATGGTTTGTGAAGTTAGTGAGCCAAATGGAGTTGTTCTCCCACAAGAACCACTCGGCTGATCCTTCTTCAATATGCCCTTCACCAACATGCAGTGTTTCCTTGATTGAATTAGCTCTCACACCAATATTTGCGTCTAGAGCCTTTGCATTGAGGGCTATCTGAAAACGGCTGTGGCGCTGAAGTTGCCTGTGAATGTGGAGTTGGTGGCATGTGAAACCCGCATGTGGAGCATTCGTTTGTGTGGGATGCTCTACCAGGTTCATTCCTAGATAAAGCACTCAAAGGGCACTAATCATAGAGTGTGAAAACTGAGTTTCCTTGAGAGCTGCTAGGAAGCCTGATGGTGTGTGAAGTTAGTGAGCCAAATGGAGTTGTTCTCCCACAAGAACCACTCGGCTGATCCTTCTTCAATATGCCCTTCACCAACATGCAGTGTTTCCTTGATTGAATTAGCTCTCACACCAATATTTGCGTCTAGAGCCTTTGCATTGAGGGCTATCTGAAAATGGCTGTGGCGCTGAAGTTGCCTGAGAATGTGGAGTTGGTGGCATATGGAACCCGCATATGGTGCATTCGTTTGTGTGGGATGCTCTACCAGGTTCATTTCTAGATAATGCACTCAACGGGCACTAAGCATAGAGTGTGAAAACTGAGTTTCCTTGAGAGCTGCTTGGAAGCCTGATGGTGTGTGAAGTTAGTGAGCCAAATGGAGTTGTTCTCCCACAAGAACTACTCGGCTGATTCTTCTTCAATATGCCCTTCACCAACATGCAGTGTTTCCTTGATTGAATTAGCTCTCACACCAATATTTACATCTAGAGGCTTTGCATTGAGGGCTATCTGAAAATGGCTGTGGCGCTGAAGTTGCCTGAGAATGTGGAGTTGGTGGCATGTGAAACCCGCATGTGGAGCATTCGTTTGTGTGGGATGCTCTACCAGGTTCATTCCTAGATAATGCACTCAAAGGGCACTAAGCATAGAGTGTGAAAACTGAGTTTCCTTGAGAGCTGCTTGGAAGCCTGATGGTGTGTGAAGTTAGTGAGCCAAATGGAGTTGTTCTCCCACAAGAACCACTCGGCTGATCCTTCTTCAATATGCCCTTCACCAACATGCAGTGTTTCCTTGATTGAATTAGCTCTCACACCAATATTTGCGTCTAGAGCCTTTGCATTGAGGGCTGTCTGAAAACGGCTGTGGCGCTGAAGTTGCCTGAGAATGTGGAGTTGGTGGCATGTGAAACCCGCATGTGGAGCATTCGTTTGTGTGGGATGCTCACCAAGCTTCATTTCAGTCCTAGGCACTCAAAGGGCACTAAGCATAGAGTGTGAAAACTGAGTTTCCTTGAGAGCTGCTTGGAAGCCTGATGGTGTGTGAAGTTAGTGAGCCAAATGGAGTTGTCCTCCCACAAGAACCACTCGGCTGATCCTTCTTCAATATGCCCTTCAGCAAGATGCAGTGTTTCCTTGATTGAATTAGCTCTCACACCAATATTTGCGTCTAGAGCCTTTGCATTGAGGGCTATCTGAAAACGGCTGTGGCGCTGAAGTTGCATGAAAATGTGGAGTTGGTGGCATGTGAAACCCGCATGTGGAGCATGCGTTTGTGTGGGATGCTCACCAAGTTTCATTTCAGTCCTAGGCACACAAAGGGTACTAAGCATAGAGTGTGAAAACTGAGTTTCCTTGAGAGCTGCTTGGAGCCTGATGGTGTGTGAAGTTAGTGAGCCAAATGGAGTTGTTCTCCCACAAGAACCACTCGGCTGATCCTTCTTCAATATGCCCTTCACCAACATGCAGTGTTTCCTTGATTGAATTAGCTCTCACACCAATATTTGCGTCTAGAGCCTTTGCATTGAGGGCTATCTGAAAACGGCTGTGGCGCTGAAGTTGCCTGAGAATGTGGAGTTGGTGGCATGTGAAACCCGCATGTGGAGCGTTCGTTTGTGTGGGATGCTCTACCAGTTTAAATCCTAGATAATGCACTCAACGGGCACTAAGCATAGAGTGTGAAAACTGAGTTTCCTTGAGAGCTGCTTGGAAGCCTGATGGTGTGTGAAGTTAGTGAGCCAAATGGAGTTGTCCTCCCACAAGAACCACTCGGCTGATCCTTCTTCAATATGTCCTTCAGCAAGATGCAGTGTTTCCTTGATTGAATTAGCTCTCACACCAATATTTGCGTCTAGAGCCTTTGCATTGAGGGCTATCTGAAAACGGCTGTGGCGCTGAAGTTGCATGAAAATGTGGAGTTGGTGGCATGTGAAACCAGCATGTGGAGCATGCGTTTGTGTGGGATGCTCACCAAGTTTCATTTCAGTCCTAGGCACACAAAGGGTACTAAGCATAGAGTGTGAAAACTGAGTTTCCTTGAGAGCTGCTTGGAGTCTGATGGTGTGTGAAGTTAGTGAGCCAAATGGAGTTGTTCTCCCACAAGAACCACTCGGCTGATCCTTCTTCAATATGCCCTTCACCAACATGCAGTGTTTCCTTGATTGAATTAGCTCTCACACCAATATTTGCGTCTAGAGCCTTTGCATTGAGGGCTATCTGAAAACGGCTGTGGCGCTGAAGTTGCCTGTGAATGTGGAGTTGGTGGCATGTGAAACCCGCATGTGGAGCATTCGTTTCTGTGGGATGCTCTACCAGGTTCATTCCTAGATAATGCACTCAAAGGGCACTAAGCATAGAGTGTGAAAACTGAGTTTCCTTGAGAGCTGCTAGGAAGCCTGATGGTGTGTGAAGTTAGTGAGCCAAATGGAGTTGTTCTCCCACAAGAACCACTCGGCTGATCCTTCTTCAATATGCCCTTCACCAACATGCAGTGTTTCCTTGATTGAATTAGCTCTCACACCAATATTTGCGTCTAGAGCCTTTGCATTGAGGGCTATCTGAAAATGGCTGTGGCGCTGAAGTTGCCTGAGAATGTGGAGTTGGTGGCATGTGAAACCCGCATGTGGAGCATTCGTTTGTGTGGGATGCTCTACCAGGTTCATTCCTAGATAATGCACTCAAAGGGCACTCAGCATAGAGTATGAAAACTGAGTTTCCTTGAGAGCTGCTTGGAAGCCTGATGGTGTGTGAAGTTAGTGAGCCAAATGGAGTTGTTCTCCCACAAGAACCACTCGGCTGATTCTTCTTCAATATGCCCTTCACCAACATGCAGTGTTTCCTTGATTGAATTAGCTCTCACACCAATATTTGCGTCTAGAGCCTTTGCATTGAGGGCTGTCTGAAAACGGCTGTGGCGCTGAAGTTGCCTGTGAATGTGGAGTTGGTGGCATGTGAAACCCGCATGTGGAGCATTCGTTTGTGTGGGATGCTCACCAAGCTTCATTTCAGTCCTAGGCACTCAAAGGGCACTAAGCATAGAGCGTGAAAACTGAGTTTCCTTGAGAGCTGCTTGGAGCCTGATGGTGTGTGAAGTTAGTGAGCCAAATGGAGTTGTTCTCCCACAAGAACCACTCGGCTGATCCTTCTTCAATATGCCCTTCACCAACATGCAGTGTTTCCTTGATTGAATTAGCTCTCACACCAATATTTGCGTCTAGAGCCTTTGCATTGAGGGCTGTCTGAAAACGGCTGTGGCGCTGAAGTTGCCTGTGAATGTGGAGTTGGTGGCATGTGAAACCCGCATGTGGAGCATTCGTTTGTGTGGGATGCTCAGCAAGCTTCATTTCAGTCCTAGGCACACAAAGGGCACTAAGCATAGAGTGTGAAAACTGAGTTTCCTTGAGAGCTGCTTGGAAGCCTGATGGTGTGTGAAGTTAGTGAGCCAAATGGAGTTGTTCTCCCACAAGAACCACTCGGCTGATCCTTCTTCAATATGCCCTTCACCAACATGCAGTGTTTCCTTGATTGAATTAGCTCTCACACCAATATTTGCGTCTAGAGCCTTTGCATTGAGGGCTATCTGAAAACGGCTGTGGCGCTGAAGTTGCCTGAGAATGTGGAGTTGGTGGCATGTGAAACCCGCATGTGGAGCATTCGTTTGTGTGGGTTGCTCTAACAGATTCAATCCTAGATAATGCACTCAAAGGGCACTAAGCATAGAGTGTGAAAACTGAGTTTCCTTGAGAGCTGCTTGGAAGCCTGATGGTGTGTGAAGTTAGTGAGCCAAATGGAGTTGTTCTCCCACAAGAACCACTCGGCTGATCCTTCTTCAATATGCCCTTCACCAACATGCAGTGTTTCCTTGATTGAATTAGCTCTCACACCAATATTTGCGCCTAGAGCCTTTGCATTGAGGGCTATCTGAAAACGGCTGTGGCGCTGAAGTTGCCTGAGAATGTGGAGTTGGTGGCATGTGAAACCCGCATGTGAAGCATTCGTTTGTGTGGGATGCTCTACCAGATTCAATCCTAGATAATGCACTCAAAGAGCACTAAGCATAGAGTGTGAAAACTGAGTTTCCTTGAGAGCTGCTTGGAAGCCTGATGGTGTGTGACGTTAGTGAGCCAAATGGAGTTGTTCTCCCACAAGAACCACTCGGCTGATCCTTCTTCAATATGCCCTTCACCAACATGCAGTGTTTCCTTGATTGAATTAGCTCTCACACCAATATTTGCGTCTAGAGCCTTTGCATTGAGGGCTATCTGAAAACGGCTGTGGCGCTGAAGTTGTGTGAAAATGTGGAGTTGGTGGCATGTGAAACCCGCATGTGGAGCATTCGTTTGTGTGGGATGCTCTACCAGGTTCTCTCCTAGATAATGCAGTGAAAGGGCACTAAGCATAGAGTGTGAAAACTGAGTTTCCTTGAGAGCTGCTTGGAAGCCTGATGGTGTGTGAAGTTAGTGAGCCAAATGGAGTTGTCCTCCCACAAGAACCACTCGGCTGATCCTTCTTCAATATGCCCTTCAGCAAGATGCAGTGTTTCCTTGATTGAATTAGCTCTCACACCAATATTTGCGTCTAGAGCCTTTGCATTGAGGGCTATCTGAAAACGGCTGTGGCGCTGAAGTTGCATGAAAATGTGGAGTTGGTGGCATGTGAAACCCGCATGTGGAGCATGCGTTTGTGTGGGATGCTCACCAAGTTTCATTTCAGTCCTAGGCACACAAAGGGTACTAAGCATAGAGTGTGAAAACTGAGTTTCCTTGAGAGCTGCTTGGAGCCTGATGGTGTGTGAAGTTAGTGAGCCAAATGGAGTTGTTCTCCCACAAGAACCACTCGGCTGATCCTTCTTCAATATGCCCTTCACCAACATGCAGTGTTTCCTTGATTGAATTAGCTCTCACACCAATATTTGCGTCTAGAGCCTTTGCATTGAGGGCTATCTGAAAACGGCTGTGGCGCTGAAGTTGCCTGTGAATGTGGAGTTGGTGGCATGTGAAACCCGCATGTGGAGCATTCGTTTCTGTGGGATGCTCTACCAGGTTCATTCCTAGATAATGCACTCAAAGGGCACTAAGCATAGAGTGTGAAAACTGAGTTTCCTTGAGAGCTGCTAGGAAGCCTGATGGTGTGTGAAGTTAGTGAGCCAAATGGAGTTGTTCTCCCACAAGAACCACTCGGCTGATCCTTCTTCAATATGCCCTTCACCAACATGCAGTGTTTCCTTGATTGAATTAGCTCTCACACCAATATTTGCGTCTAGAGCCTTTGCATTGAGGGCTATCTGAAAATGGCTGTGGCGCTGAAGTTGCCTGAGAATGTGGAGTTGGTGGCATGTGAAACCCGCATGTGGAGCATTCGTTTGTGTGGGATACTCTACCAGGTTCATTCCTAGATAATGCACTCAAAGGGCACTAAGCATAGAGTATGAAAACTGAGTTTCCTTGAGAGCTGCTTGGAAGCCTGATGGTGTGTGAAGTTAGTGAGCCAAATGGAGTTGTTCTCCCACAAGAACCACTCGGCTGATTCTTCTTCAATATGCCCTTCACCAACATGCAGTGTTTCCTTGATTGAATTAGCTCTCACACCAATATTTGCGTCTAGAGCCTTTGCATTGAGGGCTGTCTGAAAACGGCTGTGGCGCTGAAGTTGCCTGTGAATGTGGAGTTGGTGGCATGTGAAACCCGCATGTGGAGCATTCGTTTGTGTGAGATGCTCACCAAGCTTCATTTCAGTCCTAGGCACTCAAAGGGCACTAAGCATAGAGCGTGAAAACTGAGTTTCCTTGAGAGCTGCTTGGAAGCCTGATGGTGTGTGAAGTTAGTGAGCCAAATGGAGTTGTTCTCCCACAAGAACCACTCGGCTGATCCTTCTTCAATATGCGCTTCACCAACATGCAGTGTTTCCTTGATTGAATTAGCTCTCACACCAATATTTGCGTCTAGAGCCTTTGCATTGAGGGCTATCAGAAAACGGCTGTGGCGCTGAAGTTGCCTGAGAATGTGGAGTTGGTGGCATGTGAAACCCGCATGTGGAGCATTCGTTTGTGTGGGATGCTCTACCACATTCAATCCTAGATAATGCAATCAAAGGGCACTAAGCATAGAGTGTGAAAACTGAGTTTCCTTGAGAGCTGCTTGGAAGCCTGATGGTGTGTGAAGTTAGTGAGCCAAATGGAGTTGTTCTCCCACAAGAACCACTCGGCTGATCCTTCTTCAATATGCCCTTCACCAACATGCAGTGTTTCCTTGAGTGAATTAGCTCTCACACCAATATTTGCGTCTAGAGCCTTGGCATTGAGGGCTATCTGAAAACGGCTGTGGCGCTGAAGTTGCCTGTGAATGTGGAGTTGGTGGCATGTGAAACCCGCATGTGGAGCATTCGTTTGTGTGGGATGCTCACCAAGTTTCATTTCAGTCCTGGCACACAAGGGGCACTAAGCATAGAGTGTGAAAACTGAGTTTCCTTGAGAGCTGCTTGGAGCCTGATGGTGTGTGAAGTTAGTGAGCCAAATGGAGTTGTTCTCCCACAAGAACCACTCGGCTGATCCTTCTTCAATATGCCCTTCACCAACATGCAGTGTTTCCTTGATTGAATTAGCTCTCACACCAATATTTGCGTCTAGAGCCTTTGCATTGAGGGCTGTCTGAAAACGGCTGTGGCGCTGAAGTTGCCTGTGAATGTGGAGTTGGTGGCATGTGAAACCCGCATGTGGAGCATTCGTTTGTGTGGGATGCTCACCAAGCTTCATTTCAGTCCTAGGCACACAAAGGGCACTAAGCATAGAGTGTGAAAACTGAGTTTCCTTGAGAGCTGCTTGGAAGCCTGATGGTGTGTGAAGTTAGTGAGCCAAATGGAGTTGTTCTCCCACAAGAACCACTCGGCTGATCCTTCTTCAATATGCCCTTCACCAACATGCAGTGTTTCCTTGATTGAATTAGCTCTCACACCAATATTTGCGTCTAGAGCCTTTGCATTGAGGGCTATCTGAAAACGGCTGTGGCGCTGAAGTTGCCTGAGAATGTGGAGTTGGTGGCATGTGAAACCCGCATGTGGAGCATTCGTTTGTGTGGGATGCTCTACCAGGTTCTCTCCTAGATAATGCACTCAAAGGGCACTAAGCATAGAGTGTGAAAACTGAGTTTCCTTGAGAGCTGCTTGAAAGCCTGATGGTGTGTGAAGTTAGTGATCCAACTGGAGGTGTTCTCCCACAAGATCCACTCGGCTGATCCTTCTTCAATATGCCCTTCAGCAACATGCAGTGTTTCCTTGAGTGAATTAGCTCTCACACCAATATTTGCGTCTAGAGCCTTTGCATTGAGGGCTATCTGAAAATGGCTGTGGCGCTGAAGTTACCTGAGAATGTGGAGTTGGTGGCATGTGAAACCCGCATGTGGAGCATTCGTTTGTGTGGGATGCTCTACCAGGTTCATTTCTAGATAATGCACTCAACGGGCACTAAGCATAGAGTGTGAAAACTGAGTTTCCTTGAGAGCTGCTTGGAAGCCTGATGGTGTGTGAAGTTAGTGAGCCAAATGGAGTTGTCCTCCCACAAGAACCACTCGGCTGATCCTTCTTCAATATGTCCTTCAGCAAGATGCAGTGTTTCCTTGATTGAATTAGCTCTCACACCAAAATTTGCGTCTAGAGCCTTTGCATTGAGGGCTATCTGAAAACGGCTGTGGCGCTGAAGTTGCATGAAAATGTGGAGTTGGTGGCATGTGAAACCAGCATGTGGAGCATGCGTTTGTGTGGGATGCTCACCAAGTTTCATTTCAGTCCTAGGCACACAAAGGGTACTAAGCATAGAGTGTGAAAACTGAGTTTCCTTGAGAGCTGCTTGGAGCCTGATGGTGTGTGAAGTTAGTGAGCCAAATGGAGTTGTTCTCCCACAAGAACCACTCGGCTGATCCTTCTTCAATATGCCCTTCACCAACATGCAGTGTTTCCTTGATTGAATTAGCTCTCACACCAATATTTGCGTCTAGAGCCTTTGCATTGAGGGCTATCTGAAAACGGCTGTGGCGCTGAAGTTGCCTGTGAATGTGGAGTTGGTGGCATGTGAAACCCGCATGTGGAGCATTCGTTTCTGTGGGATGCTCTACCAGGTTCATTCCTAGATAATGCACTCAAAGGGCACTAAGCATAGAGTGTGAAAACTGAGTTTCCTTGAGAGCTGCTAGGAAGCCTGATGGTGTGTGAAGTTAGTGAGCCAAATGGAGTTGTTCTCCCACAAGAACCACTCGGCTGATCCTTCTTCAATATGCCCTTCACCAACATGCAGTGTTTCCTTGATTGAATTAGCTCTCACACCAATATTTGCGTCTAGAGCCTTTGCATTGAGGGCTATCTGAAAATGGCTGTGGCGCTGAAGTTGCCTGAGAATGTGGAGTTGGTGGCATGTGAAACCCGCATGTGGAGCATTCGTTTGTGTGGGATGCTCTACCAGGTTCATTCCTAGATAATGCACTCAAAGGGCACTCAGCATAGAGTATGAAAACTGAGTTTCCTTGAGAGCTGCTTGGAAGCCTGATGGTGTGTGAAGTTAGTGAGCCAAATGGAGTTGTTCTCCCACAAGAACCACTCGGCTGATTCTTCTTCAATATGCCCTTCACCAACATGCAGTGTTTCCTTGATTGAATTAGCTCTCACACCAATATTTGCGTCTAGAGCCTTTGCATTGAGGGCTGTCTGAAAACGGCTGTGGCGCTGAAGTTGCCTGTGAATGTGGAGTTGGTGGCATGTGAAACCCGCATGTGGAGCATTCGTTTGTGTGGGATGCTCACCAAGCTTCATTTCAGTCCTAGGCACTCAAAGGGCACTAAGCATAGAGCGTGAAAACTGAGTTTCCTTGAGAGCTGCTTGGAGCCTGATGGTGTGTGAAGTTAGTGAGCCAAATGGAGTTGTTCTCCCACAAGAACCACTCGGCTGATCCTTCTTCAATATGCCCTTCACCAACATGCAGTGTTTCCTTGATTGAATTAGCTCTCACACCAATATTTGCGTCTAGAGCCTTTGCATTGAGGGCTGTCTGAAAACGGCTGTGGCGCTGAAGTTGCCTGTGAATGTGGAGTTGGTGGCATGTGAAACCCGCATGTGGAGCATTCGTTTGTGTGGGATGCTCACCAAGCTTCATTTCAGTCCTAGGCACACAAAGGGCACTAAGCATAGAGTGTGAAAACTGAGTTTCCTTGAGAGCTGCTTGGAAGCCTGATGGTGTGTGAAGTTAGTGAGCCAAATGGAGTTGTTCTCCCACAAGAACCACTCGGCTGATCCTTCTTCAATATGCCCTTCACCAACATGCAGTGTTTCCTTGATTGAATTAGCTCTCACACCAATATTTGCGTCTAGAGCCTTTGCATTGAGGGCTATCTGAAAACGGCTGTGGCGCTGAAGTTGCCTGAGAATGTGGAGTTGGTGGCATGTGAAACCCGCATGTGGAGCATTCGTTTGTGTGGGATGCTCTAACAGATTCAATCCTAGATAATGCACTCAAAGGGCACTAAGCATAGAGTGTGAAAACTGAGTTTCCTTGAGAGCTGCTTGGAAGCCTGATGGTGTGTGAAGTTAGTGAGCCAAATGGAGTTGTTCTCCCACAAGAACCACTCGGCTGATCCTTCTTCAATATGCCCTTCACCAACATGCAGTGTTTCCTTGATTGAATTAGCTCTCACACCAATATTTGCGTCTAGAGCCTTTGCATTGAGGGCTATCTGAAAACGGCTGTGGCGCTGAAGTTGCCTGAGAATGTGGAGTTGGTGGCATGTGAAACCCGCATGTGAAGCATTCGTTTGTGTGGGATGCTCTACCAGATTCAATCCTAGATAATGCACTCAAAGAGCACTAAGCATAGAGTGTGAAAACTGAGTTTCCTTGAGAGCTGCTTGGAAGCCTGATGGTGTGTGACGTTAGTGAGCCAAATGGAGTTGTTCTCCCACAAGAACCACTCGGCTGATCCTTCTTCAATATGCCCTTCACCAACATGCAGTGTTTCCTTGATTGAATTAGCTCTCACACCAATATTTGCGTCTAGAGCCTTTACATTGAGGGCTATCTGAAAACGGCTGTGGCGCTGAAGTTGTGTGAAAATGTGGAGTTGGTGGCATGTGAAACCCGCATGTGGAGCATTCGTTTGTGTGGGATGCTCTACCAGGTTCTCTCCTAGATAATGCAGTGAAAGGGCACTAAGCATAGAGTGTGAAAACTGAGTTTCCTTGAGAGCTGCTTGGAAGCCTGATGGTGTGTGAAGTTAGTGAGCCAAATGGAGTTGTCCTCCCACAAGAACCACTCGGCTGATCCTTCTTCAATATGCCCTTCAGCAAGATGCAGTGTTTCCTTGATTGAATTAGCTCTCACACCAATATTTGCGTCTAGAGCCTTTGCATTGAGGGCTATCTGAAAACGGCTGTGGCGCTGAAGTTGCATGAAAATGTGGAGTTGGTGGCATGTGAAACCCGCATGTGGAGCATGCGTTTGTGTGGGATGCTCACCAAGTTTCATTTCAGTCCTAGGCACACAAAGGGTACTAAGCATAGAGTGTGAAAACTGAGTTTCCTTGAGAGCTGCTTGGAGCCTGATGGTGTGTGAAGTTAGTGAGCCAAATGGAGTTGTTCTCCCACAAGAACCACTCGGCTGATCCTTCTTCAATATGCCCTTCACCAACATGCAGTGTTTCCTTGATTGAATTAGCTCTCACACCAATATTTGCGTCTAGAGCCTTTGCATTGAGGGCTATCTGAAAACGGCTGTGGCGCTGAAGTTGCCTGTGAATGTGGAGTTGGTGGCATGTGAAACCCGCATGTGGAGCATTCGTTTCTGTGGGATGCTCTACCAGGTTCATTCCTAGATAATGCACTCAAAGGGCACTAAGCATAGAGTGTGAAAACTGAGTTTCCTTGAGAGCTGCTAGGAAGCCTGATGGTGTGTGAAGTTAGTGAGCCAAATGGAGTTGTTCTCCCACAAGAACCACTCGGCTGATCCTTCTTCAATATGCCCTTCACCAACATGCAGTGTTTCCTTGATTGAATTAGCTCTCACACCAATATTTGCGTCTAGAGCCTTTGCATTGAGGGCTATCTGAAAATGGCTGTGGCGCTGAAGTTGCCTGAGAATGTGGAGTTGGTGGCATGTGAAACCCGCATGTGGAGCATTCGTTTGTGTGGGATACTCTACCAGGTTCATTCCTAGATAATGCACTCAAAGGGCACTAAGCATAGAGTATGAAAACTGAGTTTCCTTGAGAGCTGCTTGGAGCCTGATGGTGTGTGAAGTTAGTGAGCAAAATGGAGTTGTTCTCCCACAAGAACCACTCGGCTGATCCTTCTTCAATATGCCCTTCACCAACATGCAGTGTTTCCTTGATTGAATTAGCTCTCACACCAATATTTGCGTCTAGAGCCTTTGCATTGAGGGCTGTCTGAAAACGGCTGTGGCGCTGAAGTTGCCTGTGAATGTGGAGTTGGTGGCATGTGAAACCCGCATGTGGAGCATTCGTTTGTGTGGGATGCTCACCAAGCTTCATTTCAGTCCTAGGCACACAAAGGGCACTAAGCATAGAGTGTGAAAACTGAGTTTCCTTGAGAGCTGCTTGGAAGCCTGATGGTGTGTGAAGTTAGTGAGCCAAATGGAGTTGTTCTCCCACAAGAACCACTCGGCTGATCCTTCTTCAATATGCCCTTCACCAACATGCAGTGTTTCCTTGATTGAATTAGCTCTCACACCAATATTTGCGTCTAGAGCCTTTGCATTGAGGGCTATCTGAAAACGGCTGTGGCGCTGAATTTGCCTGAGAATGTGGAGTTGGTGGCATGTGAAACCCGCATGTGGAGCATTCGTTTGTGTGGGATGCTCTACCAGGTTCTCTCCTAGATAATGCAGTGAAAGGGCACTAAGCATAGAGTGTGAAAACTGAGTTTTCTTGAGAGCTGCTTGAAAGCCTGATGGTGTGTGAAGTTAGTGATCCAACTGGAGGTGTTCTCCCACAAGATCCACTCGGCTGATCCTTCTTCAATATGCCCTTCAGCAACATGCAGTGTTTCCTTGAGTGAATTAGCTCTCACACCAATATTTGCGTCTAGAGCCTTTGCATTGAGGGCTATCTGAAAATGGCTGTGGCGCTGAAGTTACCTGAGAATGTGGAGTTGGTGGCATGTGAAACCCGCATGTGGAGCATTCGTTTGTGTGGGATGCTCTACCAGGTTCATTTCTAGATAATGCACTCAACGGGCACTAAGCATAGAGTGTGAAAACTGAGTTTCCTTGAGAGCTGCTTGGAAGCCTGATGGTGTGTGAAGTTAGTGAGCCAAATGGAGTTGTTCTCCCACAAGAATCACTCGGCTGATCCTTCTTCAATATGCCCTTCACCAACATGCAGTGTTTCCTTGATTGAATTAGCTCTCACACCAATATTTGCATCTAGAGCCTTTGCATGGACGGCTGTCTGAAAATGGCTTTGGCACTGAAGTTACCTGTGAATGTGGAGTTGGTGGCATGTGAAACCCGCATGTGGAGCATTCGTTTGTGTGGGATGCTCACCAAGCTTCATTTCAGTCCTAGGCACACAAAGGGCACTAAGCATAGAGTGTGAAAACTGAGTTTCCTTGAGAGCTGCTTGGAGCCTGATGGTGTGTGAAGTTAGTGAGCCAAATGGAGTTGTTCTCCCACAAGAACCACTCGGCTGATCCTTCTTCAATATGCCCTTCACCAACATGCAGTGTTTCCTTGATTGAATTAGCTCTCACACCAATATTTGCGTCTAGAGCCTTTGCATTGAGGGCTATCTGAAAACGGCTGTGGCGCTGAAGTTGCCTGTGAATGTGGAGTTTGTGGCATGTGAAACCCGCATGTGGAGCATTCGTTTGTGTGGGATGCTCTACCAGGTTCATTCCTAGATAATGCACTCAAAGGGCACTAAGCATAGAGTGTGAAAACTGAGTTTCCTTGAGAGCTGCTAGGAAGCCTGATGGTGTGTGAAGTTAGTGAGCCAAATGGAGTTGTTCTCCCACAAGAACCACTCGGCTGATCCTTCTTCAATATGCCCTTCACCAACATGCAGTGTTTCCTTGATTGAATTAGCTCTCACACCAATATTTGCGTCTAGAGCCTTTGCATTGAGGGCTATCTGAAAACGGCTGTGGCACTGAAGTTGCCTGAGAATGTGGAGTTGGTGGCATGTGAAACCCGCATGTGGAGCATTCGTTTGTGTGGGATGCTCTACCAGGTTCATTCCTAGATAATGCACTCAAAGGGCACTAAGCATAGAGTGTGAAAACTGAGTTTCCTTGAGAGCTGCTTGGAAGCCTGATGGTGTGTGAAGTTAGTGAGCCAAATGGAGTTGTTCTCCCACAAGAACCACTCGGCTGATCCTTCTTCAATATGCCCTTCACCAACATGCAGTGTTTCCTTGATTGAATTAGCTCTCACACCAATATTTGCGTCTAGAGCCTTTGCATTGAGGGCTATCTGAAAACGGCTGTGGCGCTGAAGTTGCCTGTGAATGTGGAGTTGGTGGCATGTGAAACCCGCATGTGGAGCATTCGTTTGTGTGGGATGCTCACCAAGCTTCATTTCAGTCCTAGGCACTCAAAGGGCACTAAGCATAGAGTGTGAAAACTGAGTTTCCTTGAGAGCTGCTTGGAAGCCTGATGGTGTGTGAAGTTAGTGAGCCAAATGGAGTTGTTCTCGCACAAGGACCACTTGGTTGATCCTTCTTCAATATGCCCTTCACCAACATGCAGTGTTTCCTTGATTGAATTAGCTCTCACACCAATATTTGCGTCTAGAGCCTTTGCATTGAGGGCTATCTGAAAACGGCTGTGGCACTGAAGTTGCCTGTGAATGTGGAGTTGGTGGCATGTGAAACCAGCATGTGGAGCATTCGTTTGTGTGGGATGCTCACCAAGCTTCATTTCAGTCCTAGGCACTCAAAGGGCACTAAGCATAGAGTGTGAAAACTGAGTTTTCTTGAGAGCTGCTTGGAAGCCTGATGGTGTGTGAAGTTAGTGAGCCAAATGGAGTTGTTCTCGCACAAGGACCACTTGGTTGATCCTTCTTCAATATGCCCTTCACCAACATGCAGTGTTTCCTTGATTGAATTAGCTCTCACACCAATATTTGCGTCTAGAGCCTTTGCATTGAGAGCTATCTGAAAGCGGCTGTGGCACTGAAGTTGCCTGTGAATGTGGAGTTGGTGCATTTGAAACCCGCATGTGGAGCATTCGTTTGTTTGGGATGCTCACCAAGCTTCATTTCAGTCCTAGGCACTCAAAGGGCACTAAGCATAGAGTGTGAAAACTGAGTTTCCTTGAGAGCTGCTTGGAAGCCTGATGGTGTGTGAAGTTAGTGAGCCAAATGGAGTTGTTCTCCCACAAGAACCACTCGGCTGATCCTTCTTCAATATGCCCTTCACCAACATGCAGTGTTTCCTTGATTGAATTAGCTCTCACACCAATATTTGCGTCTAGAGCCCTTGCATTGAGGGCTATCTGAAAGCAGCTGTGGCGCTGAAGTTGCCTGTGAATGTGGAGTTGGTGGCATGTGAAACCCGCATGTGGAGCATTCGTTTGTGTGGGATGCTCTACCAGGTTCATTCCTAGATAATGCACTGAAAGGGCACTAAGCATAGAGTGTGAAAACTGAGTTTCCTTGAGAGCTGCTTGGAAGCCTGATGGTGTGTGAAGTTAGTGAGCCAAATGGAGTTGTTCTCCCACAAGAACCACTCGGCTGATCCTTCTTCAATATGCCCTTCACCAACATGCAGTGTTTCCTTGATTGAATTAGCTCTCACACCAATATTTGCGTCTAGAGCCCCTGCATTGAGGGCTATCTGAAAGCGGCTGTGGCGCTGAAGTTGCCTGTGAATGTGGAGTTGGTGGCATGTGAAACCCGCCTGTGGAGCATTGGTTTGTGTGGGATGCTCTACCAGGTTCATTCCTAGATAATGCACTCAAAGGGCACTAAGCATAGAGTGTGAAAACTGAGTTTCCTTGAGAGCTGCTTGGAAGCCTGATGGTGTGTGAAGTTAGTGAGCCAAATAGAGTTGTTCTCCCACAAGAACCACTCGGCTGATCCTTCTTCAATATGCCCTTCACCAACATGCAGTGTTTCCTTGATTGAATTAGCTCTCACACCAATATTTGCGTCTAGAGCCTTTGTATTGAGGGCTATCTGAAAATGGCTGTGGCGCTGAAGTTGCCTGAGAATGTGGAGTTGGTGGCATGTGAAACCCGCATGTGGAGCATTCGTTTGTGTGGGATGCTCTACCAGGTTCATTCCTAGATAATGCACTCAAAGGGCACTAAGCATAGAGTGTGAAAACTGAGTTTCCTTGAGAGCTGCTTGGAAGCCAGATGGTGTGTGAAGTTAGTGAGCCAAATGGAGTTGTTCTCCCACAAGAACCACTCGGCTGATCCTTCTTCTATATGCCCTTCACCAACATGCAGTGTTTCCTTGATTGAATTAGCTCTCACACCAATATTTGCGTCTAGAGCCCTTGCATTGAGGGCTATCTGAAAGCAGCTGTGGCGCTGAAGTTGCCTGTGAATGTGGAGTTGGTGGCATGTGAAACCCGCATGTGGAGCATTCGTTTGTGTGGGATGCTCTACCAGGTTCATTCCTAGATAATGCACTGAAAGGGCACTAAGCATAGAGTGTGAAAACTGAGTTTCCTTGAGAGCTGCTTGGAAGCCTGATGGTGTGTGAAGTTAGTGAGCCAAATGGAGTTGTTCTCCCACAAGAACCACTCGGCTGATCCTTCTTCAATATGCCCTTCACCAACATTCAGTGTTTCCTTGATTGAATTAGCTCTCACACCAATATTTGCGTCTAGAGCCCTTGCATTGAGGGCTATCTGAAAGCGGCTGTGGCGCTGAAGTTGCCTGTGAATGTGGAGTTGGTGGCATGTGAAACCCGCCTGTGGAGCATTGGTTTGTGTGGGATGCTCTACCAGGTTCATTCCTAGATAATGCACTCAAAGGGCACTAAGCATAGAGTGTGAAAACTGAGTTTCCTTGAGAGCTGCTTGGAAGCCTGATGGTGTGTGAAGTTAGTGAGCCAAATAGAGTTGTTCTCCCACAAGAACCACTCGGCTGATCCTTCTTCAATATGCCCTTCACCAACATGCAGTGTTTCCTTGATTGAATTAGCTCTCACACCAATATTTGCGTCTAGAGCCTTTGTATTGAGGGCTATCTGAAAATGGCTGTGGCGCTGAAGTTGCCTGAGAATGTGGAGTTGGTGGCATGTGAAACCCGCATGTGGAGCATTCGTTTGTGTGGGATGCTCTACCAGGTTCATTCCTAGATAATGCACTCAAAGGGCACTAAGCATAGAGTGTGAAAACTGAGTTTCCTTGAGAGCTGCTTGGAAGCCAGATGGTGTGTGAAGTTAGTGAGCCAAATGGAGTTGTTCTCCCACAAGAACCACTCGGCTGATCCTTCTTCTATATGCCCTTCACCAACATGCAGTGTTTCCTTGATTGAATTAGCTCTCACACCAATATTTGCGTCTAGAGCCTTTGCATTGAGGGCTATCTGAAAACGGCTGTTCGCTGAAGTTGCCTGACAATGTGGAGTTGGTGGCATGTGAATCCCGCATGTGGAGCGTTCGTTTGTGTGGGATGCTCTACCAGGTTCATTCCTAGATAATGAACTCAAAGGGCACTAAGCATAGAGTGTGAAAACTGAGTTTCCTTGAGAGCTGCTTGGAAGCCTGATGGTGTGTGAAGTTAGTGAGCCAAATGGAGTTGTTCTCCCACAAGAACCACTCGGCTGATCCTTCTTCAATATGCCCTTCACCAACATGCAGTATTTCCTTGATTGAATTAGCTCTCACACCAATATTTGCGTCTAGAGCCTTTGCATTGAGGGCTATCTGAAAACGGCTGTGCCGCTGAAGTTGCCTGTGAATGTGGAGTTGGTGGCATGTGAAACCCGCATGTGGAGCATGCGTTTGTGTGGGATGCTCACCAAGTTTCATTTCAGTCCTAGGCACACAAAGGGCACTAAGCATAGAGTGTGAAAACTGAGTTTCCTTGAGAGCTGCTTGGAGCCTGATGGTTTGTGAAGTTAGTGAGCCAAATGGAGTTGTTCTCCCACAAGAACCACTCGGCTGATCCTTCTTCAATATGCCCTTCACCAACATGCAGTGTTTCCTTGATTGAATTAGCTCTCACACCAATATTTGCGTCTAGAGCCTTTGCATTGAGGGCTATCTGAAAACGGCTGTGGCGCTGAAGTTGCCTGTGAATGTGGAGTTGGTGGCATGTGAAACCCGCATGTGGAGCATTCGTTTGTGTTGGATGCTCTACCAGGTTCATTCCTAGATAATGCACTCAAAGGGCACTAATCATAGAGTGTGAAAACTGAGTTTCCTTGAGAGCTGCTAGGAAGCCTGATGGTGTGTGAAGTTAGTGAGCCAAATGGAGTTGTTCTCCCACAAGAACCACTCGGCTGATCCTTCTTCAATATGCCCTTCAGCAACATGCAGTGTTTCCTTGATTGAATTAGCTCTCACACCAATATTTGCGTCTAGAGCCTTTGCATTGAGGGCTATCTGAAAACGGCTGTGGCGCTGAAGTTGCCTGAGAATGTGGAGTTGGTGGCATATGGAACCCGCATATGGTGCATTCGTTTGTGTGGGATGCTCACCAAGCTTCATTTCAGTCCTAGGCACTCAAAGGGCACTAAGCATAGAGTGTGAAAACTGAGTTTCCTTGAGAGCTGCTTGGAAGCCTGATGGTGTGTGAAGTTAGTGAGCCAAATGGAGTTGTTCTCCCACAAGAACTACTCGGCTGATTCTTCTTCAATATGCCCTTCACCAACATGCAGTGTTTCCTTGATTGAATTAGCTCTCACACCAATATTTACATCTAGAGGCTTTGCATTGAGGGCTATCTGAAAACGGCTGTGGCGCTGAAGTTGCCTGAGAATGTGGAGTTGGTGGCATGTGAAACCCGCATGTGGAGCATTCGTTTGTGTGGGATGCTCTACCAGGTTCATTCCTAGATAATGCACTCAAAGGGCACTAAGCATAGAGTGTGAAAACTGAGTTTCCTTGAGAGCTGCTTGGAAGCCTGATGGTGTGTGAAGTTAGTGAGCCAAATGGAGTTGTTCTCCCACAAGAACCACTCGGCTGATCCTTCTTCAATATGCCCTTCACCAACATGCAGTGTTTCCTTGATTGAATTAGCTCTCACACCAATATTTGCGTCTAGAGCCTTTGCATTGAGGGCTGTCTGAAAACGGCTGTGGCACTGAAGTTGCCTGAGAATATGGAGTTGGTGGCATGTGAAACCCGCATGTGGAGCATTCGTTTGTGTGGGATGCTCACCAAGCTTCATTTCAGTCCTAGGCACTCAAAGGGCACTAAGCATAGAGTGTGAAAACTGAGTTTCCTTGAGAGCTGCTTGGAAGCCTGATGGTGTGTGACGTTAGTGAGCCAAATGGAGTTGTTCTCCCACAAGAACCACTCGGCTGATCCTTCTTCAATATGCCCTTCACCAACATGCAGTGTTTCCTTGATTGAATTAGCTCTCACACCAATATTTGCGTCTAGAGCCTTTGCATTGAGGGCTATCTGAAAACGGCTGTGGCGCTGAATTTGCCTGAGAATGTGGAGTTGGTGGCATGTGAAACCCGCATGTGGAGCGTTCGTTTGTGTGGGATGCTCTACCAGTTTAAATCCTAGATAATGCACTCAACGGGCACTAAGCATAGAGTGTGAAAACTGAGTTTCCTTGAGAGCTGCTTGGAAGCCTGATGGTGTGTGAAGTTAGTGAGCCAAATGGAGTTGTCCTCCCACAAGAACCACTCGGCTGATCCTTCTTCAATATGCCCTTCACCAACATGCAGTGTTTCCTTGATTGAATTAGCTCTCACACCAATATTTGCGTCTAGAGCCTTTGCATTGAGGGCTATCTGAAAACGGCTGTGGCGCTGAAGTTGCCTGTGAATGTGGAGTTGGTGGCATGTGAAACCCGCATGTGGAGCATTCGTTTGTGTTGGATGCTCTACCAGGTTCATTCCTAGATAATGCACTCAAAGGGCACTAATCATAGAGTGTGAAAACTGAGTTTCCTTGAGAGCTGCTTGGAAGCCTGATGGTGTGTGAAGTTAGTGAGCCAAATGGAGTTGTTCTCCCACAAGAACTACTCGGCTGATTCTTCTTCAATATGCCCTTCACCAACATGCAGTGTTTCCTTGATTGAATTAGCTCTCACACCAATATTTACATCTAGAGGCTTTGCATTGAGGGCTATCTGAAAATGGCTGTGGCGCTGAAGTTGCCTGAGAATGTGGAGTTGGTGGCATGTGAAACCCGCATGTGGAGCATTCGTTTGTGTGGGATGCTCACCAAGCTTCATTTCAGTCCTAGGCACTCAAAGGGCACTAAGCATAGAGTGTGAAAACTGAGTTTCCTTGAGAGCTGCTTGGAAGCCTGATGGTGTGTGACGTTAGTGAGCCAAATGGAGTTGTTCTCCCACAAGAACCACTCGGCTGATCCTTCTTCAATATGCCCTTCACCAACATGCAGTGTTTCCTTGATTGAATTAGCTCTCACACCAATATTTGCGTCTAGAGCCTTTGCATTGAGGGCTATCTGAAAACGGCTGTGGCGCTGAAGTTGCATGAAAATGTGGAGTTGGTGGCATGTGAAACCCGCATGTGGAGCATGCGTTTGTGTGGGATGCTCACCAAGTTTCATTTCAGTCCTAGGCACACAAAGGGTACTAAGCATAGAGTGTGAAAACTGAGTTTCCTTGAGAGCTGCTTGGAGCCTGATGGTGTGTGAAGTTAGTGAGCCAAATGGAGTTGTTCTCCCACAAGAACCACTCGGCTGATCCTTCTTCAATATGCCCTTCACCAACATGCAGTGTTTCCTTGATTGAATTAGCTCTCACACCAATATTTGCGTCTAGAGCCTTTGCATTGAGGGCTATCTGAAAACGGCTGTGGTGCTGAAGTTGCCTGTGAATGTGGAGTTGGTGGCATGTGAAACCCGCATGTGGAGCATTGGTTTGTGTGGGATGCTCTACCAGGTTCATTCCTAGATAATGCACTCAAAGGGCACTAAGCATAGAGTGTGAAAACTGAGTTTCCTTGAGAGCTGCTAGGAAGCCTGATGGTGTGTGAAGTTAGTGAGCCAAATGGAGTTGTTCTCCCACAAGAACCACTCGGCTGATCCTTCTTCAATATGCCCTTCACCAACATGCAGTGTTTCCTTGATTGAATTAGCTCTCACACCAATATTTGCGTCTAGAGCCCTTGCATTGAGGGCTATCTGAAAGCGGCTGTGGCGCTGAAGTTGCCTGTGAATGTGGAGTTGGTGGCATGTGAAACCCGCCTGTGGAGCATTGGTTTGTGTGGGATGCTCTACCAGGTTCATTCCTAGATAATGCACTCAAAGGGCACTAAGCATAGAGTGTGAAAACTGAGTTTCCTTTAGAGCTGCTTGGAAGCCAGATGGTGTGTGAATTTAGTGAGCCAAATGGAGTTGTTCTCCCACAAGAACCACTCGGCTGATCCTTCTTCAATATGCCCTTCACCAACATGCAGTGTTTCCTTGATTGAATTAGCTCTCACACCAATATTTGCGTCTAGAGCCTTTGCATTGAGGGCTATCTGAAAACGGCTGTGGCGCTGAAGTTGCCTGTGAATGTGGAGTTGGTGGCATGTGAAACCCGCATGTGGAGCATTCGTTTGTGTTGGATGCTCTACCAGGTTCATTCCTAGATAAAGCACTCAAAGGGCACTAATCATAGAGTGTGAAAACTGAGTTTCCTTGAGAGCTGCTAGGAAGCCTGATGGTGTGTGAAGTTAGTGAGCCAAATGGAGTTGTTCTCCCACAAGAACCACTCGGCTGATCCTTCTTCAATATGCCCTTCACCAACATGCAGTGTTTCCTTGATTGAATTAGCTCTCACACCAATATTTGCGTCTAGAGCCTTTGCATTGAGGGCTATCTGAAAATGGCTGTGGCGCTGAAGTTGCCTGAGAATGTGGAGTTGGTGGCATATGGAACCCGCATATGGTGCATTCGTTTGTGTGGGATGCTCACCAAGCTTCATTTCAGTCCTAGGCACTCAAAGGGCACTAAGCATAGAGTGTGAAAACTGAGTTTCCTTGAGAGCTGCTTGGAGCCTGATGGTGTGTGAAGTTAGTGAGCCAAATGGAGTTGTTCTCCCACAAGAACCACTCGGCTGATCCTTCTTCAATATGCCCTTCACCAACATGCAGTGTTTCCTTGATTGAATTAGCTCTCACACCAATATTTGCGTCTAGAGCCTTTGCATTGAGGGCTGTCTGAAAACGGCTGTGGCGCTGAAGTTGCCTGTGAATGTGGAGTTGGTGGCATGTGAAACCCGCATGTGGAGCATTCGTTTGTGTGGGATGCTCACCAAGCTTCATTTCAGTCCTAGGCACACAAAGGGCACTAAGCATAGAGTGTGAAAACTGAGTTTCCTTGAGAGCTGCTTGGAAGCCTGATGGTGTGTGAAGTTAGTGAGCCAAATGGAGTTGTTCTCCCACAAGAACCACTCGGCTGATCCTTCTTCAATATGCCCTTCACCAACATGCAGTGTTTCCTTGATTGAATTAGCTCTCACACCAATATTTGCGTCTAGAGCCTTTGCATTGAGGGCTATCTGAAAACGGCTGTGGCGCTGAAGTTGCCTGAGAATGTGGAGTTGGTGGCATGTGAAACCCGCATGTGGAGCATTCGTTTGTGTGGGATGCTCTAACAGATTCAATCCTAGATAATGCACTCAAAGGGCACTAAGCATAGAGTGTGAAAACTGAGTTTCCTTGAGAGCTGCTTGGAAGCCTGATGGTGTGTGAAGTTAGTGAGCCAAATGGAGTTGTTCTCCCACAAGAACCACTCGGCTGATCCTTCTTCAATATGCCCTTCACCAACATGCAGTGTTTCCTTGATTGAATTAGCTCTCACACCAATATTTGCGTCTAGAGCCTTTGCATTGAGGGCTATCTGAAAACGGCTGTGGCGCTGAAGTTGCCTGAGAATGTGGAGTTGGTGGCATGTGAAACCCGCATGTGAAGCATTCGTTTGTGTGGGATGCTCTACCAGATTCAATCCTAGATAATGCACTCAAAGAGCACTAAGCATAGAGTGTGAAAACTGAGTTTCCTTGAGAGCTGCTTGGAAGCCTGATGGTGTGTGACGTTAGTGAGCCAAATGGAGTTGTTCTCCCACAAGAACCACTCGGCTGATCCTTCTTCAATATGCCCTTCACCAACATGCAGTGTTTCCTTGATTGAATTAGCTCTCACACCAATATTTGCGTCTAGAGCCTTTGCATTGAGGGCTATCTGAAAACGGCTGTGGCGCTGAAGTTGTGTGAAAATGTGGAGTTGGTGGCATGTGAAACCCGCATGTGGAGCATTCGTTTGTGTGGGATGCTCTACCAGGTTCATTCCTAGATAATGCACTCAAAGGGCACTAAGCATAGAGTGTGAAAACTGAGTTTCCTTGAGAGCTGCTTGGAAGCCTGATGGTGTGTGAAGTTAGTGAGCCAAATGGAGTTGTTCTCCCACAAGGACCACTCGGCTGATCCTTCTTCAATATGCCCTTCACCAACATGCAGTGTTTCCTTGATTGAATTAGCTCTCACACCAATATTTGCGTCTAGAGCCTTTGCATTGAGGGCTATCTGAAAACGGCTGTGGCACTGAAGTTGCCTGTGAATGTGGAGTTGGTGGCATGTGAAACCAGCATGTGGAGCATTCGTTTGTGTGGGATGCTCACCAAGCTTCATTTCAGTCCTAGGCACTCAAAGGGCACTAAGCATAGAGTGTGAAAACTGAGTTTTCTTGAGAGCTGCTTGGAAGCCTGATGGTGTGTGAAGTTAGTGAGCCAAATGGAGTTGTTCTCGCACAAGGACCACTCGACTGATCCTTCTTCAATATGCCCTTCACCAACATGCAGTGTTTCCTTGATTGAATTAGCTCTCACACCAATATTTGCGTCTAGAGCCTTTGCATTGAGAGCTATCTGAAAGCGGCTGTGGCACTGAAGTTGCCTGTGAATGTGGAGTTGGTGCATTTGAAACCCGCATGTGGAGCATTCGTTTGTTTGGGATGCTCACCAAGCTTCATTTCAGTCCTAGGCACTCAAAGGGCACTAAGCATAGAGTGTGAAAACTGAGTTTCCTTGAGAGCTGCTTGGAAGCCTGATGGTGTGTGAAGTTAGTGAGCCAAATGGAGTTGTTCTCCCACAAGAACCACTCGGCTGATCCTTCTTCAATATGCCCTTCACCAACATGCAGTGTTTCCTTGATTGAATTAGCTCTCACACCAATATTTGCGTCTAGAGCCCTTGCATTGAGGGCTATCTGAAAGCAGCTGTGGCGCTGAAGTTGCCTGTGAATGTGGAGTTGGTGGCATGTGAAACCCGCCTGTGGAGCATTCGTTTGTGTGGGATGCTCTACCAGGTTCATTCCTAGATAATGCACTGAAAGGGCACTAAGCATAGAGTGTGAAAACTGAGTTTCCTTGAGAGCTGCTTGGAAGCCTGATGGTGTGTGAAGTTAGTGAGCCAAATGGAGTTGTTCTCCCACAAGAACCACTCGGCTGATCCTTCTTCAATATGCCCTTCACCAACATTCAGTGTTTCCTTGATTGAATTAGCTCTCACACCAATATTTGCGTCTAGAGCCCTTGCATTGAGGGCTATCTGAAAGCGGCTGTGGCGCTGACGTTGCCTGTGAATGTGGAGTTGGTGGCATGTGAAACCCGCCTGTGGAGCATTGGTTTGTGTGGGATGCTCTACCAGGTTCATTCCTAGATAATGCACTCAAAGGGCACTAAGCATAGAGTGTGAAAACTGAGTTTCCTTGAGAGCTGCTTGGAAGCCTGATGGTGTGTGAAGTTAGTGAGCCAAATAGAGTTGTTCTCCCACAAGAACCACTCGGCTGATCCTTCTTCAATATGCCCTTCACCAACATGCAGTGTTTCCTTGATTGAATTAGCTCTCACACCAATATTTGCGTCTAGAGCCTTTGTATTGAGGGCTATCTGAAAATGGCTGTGGCGCTGAAGTTGCCTGAGAATGTGGAGTTGGTGGCATGTGAAACCCGCATGTGGAGCATTCGTTTGTGTGGGATGCTCTACCAGGTTCATTCCTAGATAATGCACTCAAAGGGCACTAAGCATAGAGTGTGAAAACTGAGTTTCCTTGAGAGCTGCTTGGAAGCCAGATGGTGTGTGAAGTTAGTGAGCCAAATGGAGTTGTTCTCCCACAAGAACCACTCGGCTGATCCTTCTTCTATATGCCCTTCACCAACATGCAGTGTTTCCTTGATTGAATTAGCTCTCACACCAATATTTGCGTCTAGAGCCTTTGCATTGAGGGCTATCTGAAAACGGCTGTGGCGCTGAAGTTGCCTGACAATGTGGAGTTGGTGGCATGTGAATCCCGCATGTGGAGCGTTCGTTTGTGTGGGATGCTCTACCAGGTTCATTCCTAGATAATGAACTCAAAGGGCACTAAGCATAGAGTGTGAAAACTGAGTTTCCTTGAGAGCTGCTTGGAAGCCTGATGGTGTGTGAAGTTAGTGAGCCAAATGGAGTTGTTCTCCCACAAGAACCACTCGGCTGATCCTTCTTCAATATGCCCTTCACCAACATGCAGTGTTTCCTTGATTGAATTAGCTCTCACACCAATATTTGCGTCTAGAGCCTTTGCATTGAGGGCTATCTGAAAACGGCTGTGGCGCTGAAGTTGCCTGTGAATGTGGAGTTGGTGGCATGTGAAACCCGCATGTGGAGCATGCGTTTGTGTGGGATGCTCACCAAGTTTCATTTCAGTCCTAGGCACACAAAGGGCACTAAGCATAGAGTGTGAAAACTGAGTTTCCTTGAGAGCTGCTTGGAGCCTGATGGTTTGTGAAGTTAGTGAGCCAAATGGAGTTGTTCTCCCACAAGAACCACTCGGCTGATCCTTCTTCAATATGCCCTTCACCAACATGCAGTGTTTCCTTGATTGAATTAGCTCTCACACCAATATTTGCGTCTAGAGCCTTTGCATTGAGGGCTATCTGAAAACGGCTGTGGCGCTGAAGTTGCCTGTGAATGTGGAGTTGGTGGCATGTGAAACCCGCATGTGGAGCATTCGTTTGTGTTGGATGCTCTACCAGGTTCATTCCTAGATAATGCACTCAAAGGGCACTAATCATAGAGTGTGAAAACTGAGTTTCCTTGAGAGCTGCTAGGAAGCCTGATGGTGTGTGAAGTTAGTGAGCCAAATGGAGTTGTTCTCCACAAGAACCACTCGGCTGATCCTTCTTCAATATGCCCTTCAGCAACATGCAGTGTTTCCTTGATTGAATTAGCTCTCACACCAATATTTGCGTCTAGAGCCTTTGCATTGAGGGCTATCTGAAAACGGCTGTGGCGCTGAAGTTGCCTGAGAATGTGGAGTTGGTGGCATATGGAACCCGCATATGGTGCATTCGTTTGTGTGGGATGCTCACCAAGCTTCATTTCAGTCCTAGGCACTCAAAGGGCACTAAGCATAGAGTGTGAAAACTGAGTTTCTTGAGAGCTGCTTGGAAGCCTGATGGTGTGTGAAGTTAGTGAGCCAAATGGAGTTGTTCTCCCACAAGAACTACTCGGCTGATTCTTCTTCAATATGCCCTTCACCAACATGCAGTGTTTCCTTGATTGAATTAGCTCTCACACCAATATTTACATCTAGAGGCTTTGCATTGAGGGCTATCTGAAAATGGCTGTGGCGCTGAAGTTGCCTGAGAATGTGGAGTTGGTGGCATGTGAAACCCGCATGTGGAGCATTCGTTTGTGTGGGATGCTCTACCAGGTTCATTCCTAGATAATGCACTCAAAGGGCACTAAGCATAGAGTGTGAAAACTGAGTTTCCTTGAGAGCTGCTTGGAAGCCTGATGGTGTGTGAAGTTAGTGAGCCAAATGGAGTTGTTCTCCCACAAGAACCACTCGGCTGATCCTTCTTCAATATGCCCTTCACCAACATGCAGTGTTTCCTTGATTGAATTAGCTCTCACACCAATATTTGCGTCTAGAGCCTTTGCATTGAGGGCTGTCTGAAAACGGCTGTGGCACTGAAGTTGCCTGTGAATGTGGAGTTGGTGGCATGTGAAACCCGCATGTGGAGCATTCGTTTGTGTGGGATGCTCACCAAGCTTCATTTCAGTCCTAGGCACTCAAAGGGCACTAAGCATAGAGTGTGAAAACTGAGTTTCCTTGAGAGCTGCTTGGAAGCCTGATGGTGTGTGACGTTAGTGAGCCAAATGGAGTTGTTCTCCCACAAGAACCACTCGGCTGATCCTTCTTCAATATGCCCTTCACCAACATGCAGTGTTTCCTTGATTGAATTAGCTCTCACACCAATATTTGCGTCTAGAGCCTTTGCATTGAGGGCTATCTGAAAACGGCTGTGGCGCTGAATTTGCCTGAGAATGTGGAGTTGGTGGCATGTGAAACCCGCATGTGGAGCGTTCGTTTGTGTGGGATGCTCTACCAGTTTAAATCCTAGATAATGCACTCAACGGGCACTAAGCATAGAGTGTGAAAACTGAGTTTCCTTGAGAGCTGCTTGGAAGCCTGATGGTGTGTGAAGTTAGTGAGCCAAATGGAGTTGTCCTCCCACAAGAACCACTCGGCTGATCCTTCTTCAATATGCCCTTCAGCAAGATGCAGTGTTTCCTTGATTGAATTAGCTCTCACACCAATATTTGCGTCTAGAGCCTTTGCATTGAGGGCTATCTGAAAACGGCTGTGGCGCTGAAGTTGCCTGTGAATGTGGAGTTGGTGGCATGTGAAACCCGCATGTGGAGCATTCGTTTGTGTTGGATGCTCTACCAGGTTCATTCCTAGATAATGCACTCAAAGGGCACTAATCATAGAGTGTGAAAACTGAGTTTCCTTGAGAGCTGCTTGGAAGCCTGATGGTGTGTGAAGTTAGTGAGCCAAATGGAGTTGTTCTCCCACAAGAACTACTCGGCTGATTCTTCTTCAATATGCCCTTCACCAACATGCAGTGTTTCCTTGATTGAATTAGCTCTCACACCAATATTTACATCTAGAGGCTTTGCATTGAGGGCTATCTGAAATGGCTGTGGCGCTGAAGTTGCCTGAGAATGTGGAGTTGGTGGCATGTGAAACCCGCATGTGGAGCATTCGTTTGTGTGGGATGCTCTACCAGGTTCATTCCTAGATAATGCACTCAAAGGGCACTAAGCATAGAGTGTGAAAACTGAGTTTCCTTGAGAGCTGCTTGGAAGCCTGATGGTGTGTGAAGTTAGTGAGCCAAATGGAGTTGTTCTCCCACAAGAACCACTCGGCTGATCCTTCTTCAATATGCCCTTCACCAACATGCAGTGTTTCCTTGCTTGAATTAGCTCTCACACCAATATTTGCGTCTAGAGCCTTTGCATTGAGGGCTGTCTGAAAACGGCTGTGGCGCTGAAGTTGCCTGAGAATGTGGAGTTGGTGGCATGTGAAACCCGCATGTGGAGCATTCGTTTGTGTGGGATGCTCACCAAGCTTCATTTCAGTCCTAGGCACTCAAAGGGCACTAAGCATAGAGTGTGAAAACTGAGTTTCCTTGAGAGCTGCTTGGAAGCCTGATGGTGTGTGACGTTAGTGAGCCAAATGGAGTTGTTCTCCCACAAGAACCACTCGGCTGATCCTTCTTCAATATGCCCTTCACCAACATGCAGTGTTTCCTTGATTGAATTAGCTCTCACACCAATATTTGCGTCTAGAGCCTTTGCATTGAGGGCTATCTGAAAACGGCTGTGGCGCTGAATTTGCCTGAGAATGTGGAGTTGGTGGCATGTGAAACCCGCATGTGGAGCGTTCGTTTGTGTGGGATGCTCTACCAGTTTAAATCCTAGATAATTTACTCAACGGGCACTAAGCATAGAGTGTGAAAACTGAGTTTCCTTGAGAGCTGCTTGGAAGCCTGATGGTGTGTGAAGTTAGTGAGCCAAATGGAGTTGTCCTCCCACAAGAACCACTCGGCTGATCCTTCTTCAATATGCCCTTCACCAACATGCAGTGTTTCCTTGATTGAATTAGCTCTCACACCAATATTTGCGTCTAGAGCCTTTGCATTGAGGGCTATCTGAAAACGGCTGTGGCGCTGAAGTTGCATGAAAATGTGGAGTTGGTGGCATGTGAAACCCGCATGTGGAGCATGCGTTTGTGTGGGATGCTCACCAAGTTTCATTTCAGTCCTAGGCACACAAAGGGTACTAAGCATAGAGTGTGAAAACTGAGTTTCCTTGAGAGCTGCTTGGAGCCTGATGGTGTGTGAAGTTAGTGAGCCAAATGGAGTTGTTCTCCCACAAGAACCACTCGGCTGATCCTTCTTCAATATGCCCTTCACCAACATGCAGTGTTTCCTTGATTGAATTAGCTCTCACACCAATATTTGCGTCTAGAGCCTTTGCATTGAGGGCTATCTGAAAACGGCTGTGGTGCTGAAGTTGCCTGTGAATGTGGAGTTGGTGGCATGTGAAACCCGCATGTGGAGCATTCGTTTCTGTGGGATGCTCTACCAGGTTCATTCCTAGATAATGCACTCAAAGGGCACTAAGCATAGAGTGTGAAAACTGAGTTTCCTTGAGAGCTGCTAGGAAGCCTGATGGTGTGTGAAGTTAGTGAGCCAAATGGAGTTGTTCTCCCACAAGAACCACTCGGCTGATCCTTCTTCAATATGCCCTTCACCAACATGCAGTGTTTCCTTGATTGAATTAGCTCTCACACCAATATTTGCGTCTAGAGCCTTTGCATTGAGGGCTATCTGAAAACGGCTGTGGCGCTGAAGTTGCCTGTGAATGTGGAGTTGGTGGCATGTGAAACCCGCATGTGGAGCATTCGTTTGTGTGGGATGCTCACCAAGCTTCATTTCAGTCCTAGGCACACAAAGGGCACTAAGCATAGAGTGTGAAAACTGAGTTTCCTTGAGAGCTGCTTGGAAGCCTGATGGTGTGTGAAGTTAGTGAGCCAAATGGAGTTGTTCTCCCACAAGAACCACTCGGCTGATCCTTCTTCAATATGCCCTTCACCAACATGCAGTGTTTCCTTGATTGAATTAGCTCTCACACCAATATTTGCGTCTAGAGCCTTTGCATTGAGGGCTATCTGAAAACGGCTGTGGCGCTGAAGTTGCCTGAGAATGTGGAGTTGGTGGCATGTGAAACCCGCATGTGGAGCATTCGTTTGTGTATGGGATGCTCTAACAGATTCAATCCTAGATAATGCACTCAAAGGGCACTAAGCATAGAGTGTGAAAACTGAGTTTCCTTGAGAGCTGCTTGGAAGCCTGATGGTGTGTGAAGTTAGTGAGCCAAATGGAGTTGTTCTCCCACAAGAACCACTCGGCTGATCCTTCTTCAATATGCCCTTCACCAACATGCAGTGTTTCCTTGATTGAATTAGCTCTCACACCAATATTTGCGTCTAGAGCCTTTGCATTGAGGGCTATCTGAAAACGGCTGTGGCGCTGAAGTTGCCTGAGAATGTGGAGTTGGTGGCATGTGAAACCCGCATGTGAAGCATTCGTTTGTGTGGGATGCTCTACCAGATTCAATCCTAGATAATGCACTCAAAGAGCACTAAGCATAGAGTGTGAAAACTGAGTTTCCTTGAGAGCTGCTTGGAAGCCTGATGGTGTGTGACGTTAGTGAGCCAAATGGAGTTGTTCTCCCACAAGAACCACTCGGCTGATCCTTCTTCAATATGCCCTTCACCAACATGCAGTGTTTCCTTGATTGAATTAGCTCTCACACCAAAATTTGCGTCTAGAGCCTTTGCATTGAGGGCTATCTGAAAACGGCTGTGGCGCTGAAGTTGTGTGAAAATGTGGAGTTGGTGGCATGTGAAACCCGCATGTGGAGCATTCGTTTGTGTGGGATGCTCTACCAGGTTCTCTCCTAGATAATGCAGTGAAAGGGCACTAAGCATAGAGTGTGAAAACTGAGTTTCCTTGAGAGCTGCTTGGAAGCCTGATGGTGTGTGAAGTTAGTGAGCCAAATGGAGTTGTTCTCCCACAAGGACCACTTTGTTGATCCTTCCTCAATATGCCCTTCACCAACATGCAGTGTTTCCTTGATTGAATTAGCTCTCACACCAATATTTGCGTCTAGAGCCTTTGCATTGAGGGCTATCTGAAAACGGCTGTGGCGCTGAAGTTGCCTGTGAATGTGGAGTTGGTGGCATGTGAAACCCGCATGTGGAGCATTCGTTTGTGTGGGATGCTCACCAAGCTTCATTTCAGTCCTAGGCACTCAAAGGGCACTAAGCATAGAGTGTGAAAACTGAGTTTCCTTGAGAGCTGCTTGGAAAACTGATGGTGTGTGAAGTTAGTGAGCCAAATGGAGTTGTTCTCCCACAAGAACCACGCGGCTGATCCTTCTTCAATATGCCCTTCACCAACATGCAGTGTTTCCTTGCTTGAATTAGCTCTCACACCAATATTTGCATCTAGAGCCTTTGCATTGAGGGCTATCTGAAAATGGCTGTGGCGCTGAAGTTGCCTGTGAATGTGGAGTTGGTGGCATGTGAAACCCGCATGTGTAGCATTCGTTTGTGTGGGATGCTCACCAAGCTTCATTTCAGTCCTAGGCACTCAAAGGGCACTAAGCATAGAGTGTGAAAACTGAGTTTCCTTGAGAGCTGCTTGGAAGCCTGATGGTGTGTGAAGTTAGTGAGCCAAATGGAGTTGTTCTCCCACAAGAACCACTCGGCTGATCCTTCTTCAATATGCCCTTCACCAACATGCAGTGTTTCCTTGATTGAATTAGCTCTCACACCAATATTTGCGTCTAGAGCCTTTGCATTGAGGGCTATCTGAAAACGGCTGTGGCGCTGAATTTGCCTGAGAATGTGGAGTTGGTGGAATGTGAAACCCGCATGTGGAGCATTCGTTTGTGTGGGATGCTCTACCAGGTTCTCTCCTAGATAATGCACTCAAAGGGCACTAAGCATAGAGTGTGAAAACTGAGTTTTCTTGAGAGCTGCTTGAAAGCCTGATGGTGTGTGAAGTTAGTGATCCAACTGGAGGTGTTCTCCCACAAGATCCACTCGGCTGATCCTTCTTCAATATGCCCTTCAGCAACATGCAGTGTTTCCTTGAGTGAATTAGCTCTCACACCAATATTTGCGTCTAGAGCCTTTGCATTGAGGGCTATCTGAAAATGGCTGTGGCGCTGAAGTTACCTGAGAATGTGGAGTTGGTGGCATGTGAAACCCGCATGTGGAGCATTCGTTTGTGTGGGATGCTCTACCAGGTTCATTTCTAGATAATGCACTCAACGGGCACTAAGCATAGAGTGTGAAAACTGAGTTTCCTTGAGAGCTGCTTGGAAGCCTGATGGTGTGTGAAGTTAGTGAGCCAAATGGAGTTGTTCTCCCACAAGAATCACTCGGCTGATCCTTCTTCAATATGCCCTTCACCAACATGCAGTGTTTCCTTGATTGAATTAGCTCTCACACCAATATTTGCATCTAGAGCCTTTGCATGGACGGCTGTCTGAAAATGGCTTTGGCACTGAAGTTACCTGTGAATGTGGAGTTGGTGGCATGTGAAACCCGCATGTGGAGCATTCGTTTGTGTGGGATGCTCACCAAGCTTCATTTCAGTCCTAGGCACACAAAGGGCACTAAGCATAGAGTGTGGAAAACTGAGTTTCCTTGAGAGCTGCTTGGAGCCTGATGGTGTGTGAAGTTAGTGAGCCAAATGGAGTTGTTCTCCCACAAGAACCACTCGGCTGATCCTTCTTCAATATGCCCTTCACCAACATGCAGTGTTTCCTTGATTGAATTAGCTCTCACACCAATATTTGCGTCTAGAGCCTTTGCATTGAGGGCTATCTGAAAACGGCTGTGGCGCTGAAGTTGCCTGTGAATGTGGAGTTGGTGGCATGTGAAACCCGCATGTGGAGCATTCGTTTGTGTGGGATGCTCTACCAGGTTCATTCCTAGATAATGAACTCAAAGGGCACTAAACATAGAGTGTGAAAAGTGAGTTTCCTTGAGAGCTGCTAGGAAGCCTGATGGTGTGTGAAGTTAGTGAGCCAAATGGAGTTGTTCTCCCACAAGGACCACTCGGCTGATCCTTCTTCAATATGCCCTTCAGCAAGATGCAGTGTTTCCTTGATTGAATTAGCTCTCACACCAATATTTGCGTCTAGAGCCTTTGCATTGAGGGCTATCTGAAAATGGCTGTGGCGCTGAAGTTGCCTGAGAATGTGGAGTTGGTGGCATGTGAAACCCGCATGTGGAGCATTCGTTTGTGTGGGATGCTCTACCAGGTTCATTCCTAGATAATGCACTCAAAGGGCACTAAGCATAGAGTATGAAAACTGAGTTTCCTTGAGAGCTGCTTGGAAGCCTGATGGTGTGTGAAGTTAGTGAGCCAAATGGAGTTGTTCTCCCACAAGAACCACTCGGCTGATTCTTCTTCAATATGCCCTTCACCAACATGCAGTGTTTCCTTGATTGAATTAGCTCTCACACCAATATTTGCGTCTAGAGCCTTTGCATTGAGGGCTGTCTGAAAACGGCTGTGGCGCTGAAGTTGCCTGTGAATGTGGAGTTGGTGGCATGTGAAACCCGCATGTGGAGCATTCGTTTGTGTGGGATGCTCACCAAGCTTCATTTCAGTCCTAGGCACTCAAAGGGCACTAAGCATAGAGCGTGAAAACTGAGTTTCCTTGAGAGCTGCTTGGAAGCCTGATGGTGTGTGAAGTTAGTGAGCCAAATGGAGTTGTTCTCCCACAAGAACCACTCGGGTGATCCTTCTTCAATATGCGCTTCACCAACATGCAGTGTTTCCTTGATTGAATTAGCTCTCACACCAATATTTGCGTCTAGAGCCTTTGCATTGAGGGCTATCTGAAAACGGCTGTGGCGCTGAAGTTGCCTGAGAATGTGGAGTTGGTGGCATGTGAAACCCGCATGTGGAGCATTCGTTTGTGTGGGATGCTCTACCAGATTCAATCCTAGATAATGCAATCAAAGGGCACTAAGCATAGAGTGTGAAAACTGAGTTTCCTTGAGAGCTGCTTGGAAGCCTGATGGTGTGTGAAGTTAGTGAGCCAAATGGAGTTGTTCTCCCACAAGAACCACTCAGCTGATCCTTCTTCAATATGCCCTCCACCAACATGCAGTGTTTCCTTGAGTGAATTAGCTCTCACACCAATATTTGCGTCTAGAGCCTTGGCATTGAGGGCTATCTGAAAACGGCTGTGGCGCTGAAGTTGTGTGAAAATGTGGAGTTGGTGGCATGTGAAACCCGCATGTGGAGCATTCGTTTGTGTGGGATGCTCACCAAGTTTCATTTCAGTCCTGGCACACAAGGGGCACTAAGCATAGAGTGTGAAAACTGAGTTTCCTTGAGAGCTGCTTGGAGCCTGATGGTGTGTGAAGTTAGTGAGCCAAATGGAGTTGTTCTCCCACAAGAACCACTCGGCTGATCCTTCTTCAATATGCCCTTCACCAACATGCAGTGTTTCCTTGATTGAATTAGCTCTCACACCAATATTTGCGTCTAGAGCCTTTGCATTGAGGGCTGTCTGAAAACGGCTGTGGCGCTGAAGTTGCCTGTGAATGTGGAGTTGGTGGCATGTGAAACCCGCATGTGGAGCATTCGTTTGTGTGGGATGCTCACCAAGCTTCATTTCAGTCCTAGGCACTCAAAGGGCACTAAGCATAGAGTGCGAAAACTGAGTTTCCTTGAGAGCTGCTTGGAAGCCTGATGGTGTGTGAAGTTAGTGAGCCAAATGGAGTTGTTCTCCACAAGAACCACTCGGGTGATCCTTCTTCAATATGCCCTTCACCAACATGCAGTGTTTCCTTGATTGAATTAGCTCTCACACCAATATTTGCGTCTAGAGCCTTTGCATTGAGGGCTATCTGAAAACGGCTGTGGCGCTGAAGTTGCCTGAGAATGTGGAGTTGGTGGCATGTGAAACCCGCATGTGGAGCATTCGTTTGTGTGGGATGCTCTAACAGATTCAATCCTAGATAATGCACTCAAAGGGCACTAAGCATAGAGTGTGAAAACTGAGTTTCCTTGAGAGCTGCTTGGAAGCCTGATGGTGTGTGAAGTTAGTGAGCCAAATGGAGTTGTTCTCCCACAAGAACCACTCGGCTGATCCTTCTTCAATATGCCCTTCACCAACATGCAGTGTTTCCTTGATTGAATTAGCTCTCACACCAATATTTGCGTCTAGAGCCTTTGCATTGAGGGCTATCTGAAAACGGCTGTGGCGCTGAAGTTGCCTGAGAATGTGGAGTTGGTGGCATGTGAAACCCGCATGTGGAGCATTCGTTTGTGTGGGATGCTCTACCAGATTCAATCCTAGATAATGCACTCAAAGAGCACTAAGCATAGAGTGTGAAAACTGAGTTTCCTTGAGAGCTGCTTGGAAGCCTGATGGTGTGTGAAGTTAGTGATCCAACTGGAGGTGTTCTCCCACAAGAACCACTCGGCTGATCCTTCTTCAATATGCCCTTCACCAACATGCAGTGTTTCCATGATTGAATTAGCTCTCACACCAATATTTGCGTCTAGAGCCTTTGCATTGAGGGCTATCTGAAAATGGCTGTGGCGCTGAAGTTACCTGAGAATGTGGAGTTGGTGGCATGTGAAACCCGCATGTGGAGCATTCGTTTGTGTGGGATGCTCTACCAGGTTCATTTCTAGATAATGCACTCAACGGGCACTAAGCATAGAGTGTGAAAACTGAGTTTCCTTGAGAGCTGCTTGGAAGCCTGATGGTGTGTGAAGTTAGTGAGCCAAATGGAGTTGTTCTCCCACAAGAATCACTCGGCTGATCCTTCTTCAATATGCCCTTCACCAACATGCAGTGTTTCCTTGATTGAATTAGCTCTCAGACCAATATTTGCGTCTAGAGCCTTTGCATTGAGGGCTATCTGAAAATGGCTGTGGCGCTGAAGTTGCCTGTGAATGTGGAGGTGGTGGCATGTGAAACCCGCATGTGGAGCATTCGTTTGTGTGGAATGCTCTAAAAGGTTCATTCCTAGATAATGCACTCAAAGGGCATTAAGCCTAGAGTGTGAAAACTGAGTTTCCTTGAGAGCTGCTTGGAAGCCTGATGGTGTGTGAAGTTAGTGAGCCAAATGGAGTTGTTCTCCCACAAGGACCACTCGGCTGATCCTTCTTCAATATGCCCTTCACCAACATGCAGTGTTTCCTTGATTGAATTAGCTCTCACACCAATATTTGCGTCTAGAGCCTTGGCATTGAGGGCTATCTGAAAACGGCTGTGGCGCTGAAGTTGTGTGAAAATGTGGAGCTGGTGGCATGTGAAACCCGCATGTGGAGCATTCGTTTGTGTGGGATGCTCACCAAGTTTCATTTCAGTCCTGGCACACAAGGGCACTAAGCATAGAGTGTGAAAACTGAGTTTCCTTGAGAGCTGCTTGGAGCCTGATGGTGTGTGAAGTTAGTGAGCCAAATGGAGTTGTTCTCCCACAAGAACCACTCGGCTGATCCTTCTTCAATATGCCCTTCACCAACATGCAGTGTTTCCTTGATTGAATTAGCTCTCACACCAATATTTGCGTCTAGAGCCTTTGCATTGAGGGCTATCTGAAAACGGCTGTGGCGCTGAAGTTGCCTGTGAATGTGGAGTTGGTGGCATGTGAAACCCGCATGTGGAGCATTCGTTTGTGTGGGATGCTCAGCAAGCATCATTTCAGTCCTAGGCACTCAAAGGGCACTAAGCATAGAGTGTGAAAACTGAGTTTCCTTGAGAGCTGCTTGGAAGCCTGATGGTGTGTGAAGTTAGTGAGCCAAATGGAGTTGTTCTCCCACAAGAACCACTCGGCTTATCCTTCTTCAATATGCCCTTCACCAACATGCAGTGTTTCCTTGATTGAATTAGCTCTCACACCAATATTTGCGTCTAGAGCCTTTGCATTGAGGGCTATCTGAAAACGGCTGTGGCGCTGAAGTTGCCTGAGAATGTGGAGTTGGTGGCATGTGAAACCCGCATGTGGAGCATTCGTTTGTGTGGGATGCTCTAACAGATTCAATCCTAGATAATGCACTCAAAGGGCACTAAGCATAGAGTGTGAAAACTGAGTTTCCTTGAGAGCTGCTTGGAAGCCTGATGGTGTGTGAAGTTAGTGAGCCAAATGGAGTTGTTCTCCCACAAGAACCACTCGGCTGATCCTTCTTCAATATGTCCTTCACCAACATGCAGTGTTTCCTTGATTGAATTAGCTCTCACACCAATATTTGCGTCTAGAGCCTTTGCATTGAGGGCTATCTGAAAACGGCTGTGGCGCTGAAGTTGCCTGAGAATGTGGAGTTGGTGGCATGTGAAACCCGCATGTGGAGCATTCGTTTGTGTGGGATGCTCTACCAGATTCAATCCTAGATAATGCACTCAAAGAGCACTAAGCATAGAGTGTGAAAACTGAGTTTCCTTGAGAGCTGCTTGGAAGCCTGATGGTGTGTGAAGTTAGTGATCCAACTGGAGGTGTTCTCCCACAAGAACCACTCGGCTGATCCTTCTTCAATATGCCCTTCAGCAACATGCAGTGTTTCCTTGATTGAATTAGCTCTCACACCAATATTTGCGTCTAGAGCCTTTGCATTGAGGGCTAACTGAAAATGGCTGTGGCGCTGAAGTTACCTAAAAATGTGGAGTTGGTGGCATGTGAAACCCGCATGTGGAGCATTCGTTTGTGTGGGATGCTCTACCAGGTTCATTTCTAGATAATGCACTCAACGGGCACTAAGCATAGAGTGTGAAAACTGAGTTTCCTTGAGAGCTGCTTGGAAGCCTGATGGTGTGTGAAGTTAGTGATCCAACTGGAGGTGTTCTCCCACAAGAACCACTCGGCTGATCCTTCTTCAATATGCCCTTCACCAACATGCAGTGTTTCCTTGATTGAATTAGCTCTCACACCAATATTTGCGTCTAGAGCCTTTGCATGGACGGCTGTCTGAAAATGGCCTTGGCACTGAAGTTACCTGAGAATGTTGAGTTGGTGGCATGTGAAACCCGCATGTGGAGCATTCGTTTGTGTGGGATGCTCACCAAGCTTCATTTCAGTCCTAGGCACACAAAGGGCACTAAGCATAGAGTGTGAAAACTGAGTTTCCTTGAGAGCTGCTTGGAGCCTGATGGTGTGTGAAGTTAGTGAGCCAAATGGAGTTGTTCTCCCACAAGAACCACTCGGCTGATCCTTCTTCAATATGCCCTTCACCAACATGCAGTGTTTCCTTGATTGAATTAGCTCTCACAACAATATTTGCGTCTAGAGCCTTTGCATGGACGGCTGTCTGAAAATGGCTTTGGCACTGAAGTTGCATGAAAATGTGGAGTTGGTGGCATGTGAAACCCGCATGTGGAGCATTCGTTTGTGTGGGATGCTCACCAAGCTTCATTTCAGTCCTAGGCACACAAAGGGCACTAAGCATAGAGTGTGAAAACTGAGTTTCCTTGAGAGCTGCTTGGAAGCCTGATGGTGTGTGAAGTTAGTGAGCCAAATGGAGTTGTTCTCCCACAAGAACCACTCGGCTGATCCTTCTTCAATATGCCCTTCACCAACATGCAGTGTTTCCTTGATTGAATTAGCTCTCACACCAATATTGGCGTCTAGAGCCTTTGCATTGAGGGCTATCTGAAAATGGCTGTGGCGCTGAAGTTACCTGAGAATGTGGAGTTGGTGGCATGTGAAACCCGCATGTGGAGCATTGGTTTGTGTGGGATGCTCTACCAGGTTCATTTCTAGATAATGCACTCAACGGGCACTAAGCATAGAGTGTGAAAACTGAGTTTCCTTGAGAGCTGCTTGGAAGCCTGATGGTGTGTGAAGTTAGTGAGCCAAATGGAGTTGTTCTCCCACAAGAATCACTCGGCTGATCCTTCTTCAATATGCCCTTCACCAACATGCAGTGTTTCCTTGATTGAATTAGCTCTCAGACCAATATTTGCGTCTAGAGCCTTTGCATTGAGGGCTATCTGAAAATGGCTGTGGCGCTGAAGTTGCCTGTGAATGTGGAGGTGGTGGCATGTGAAACCCGCATGTGGAGCATTCGTTTGTGTGTGATGCTCTAAAAGGTTCATTCCTAGATAATGCACTCAAAGGGCATTAAGCCTAGAGTGTGAAAACTGAGTTTCCTTGAGAGCTGCTTGGAAGCCTGATGGTGTGTGAAGTTAGTGAGCCAAATGGAGTTGTTCTCCCACAAGGACCACTCGGATATTCCTTCTTCAATATGCCCTTCACCAACATGCGGTGTTTCCTTGATTGAATTAGCTCTCACACCAATATTTGCGTCTAGAGCCTTGGCATTGAGGGCTATCTGAAAACGGCTGTGGCGCTGAAGTTGTGTGAAAATGTGGAGCTGGTGGCATGTGAAACCCGCATGTGGAGCATTCGTTTGTGTGGGATGCTCACCAAGTTTCATTTCAGTCCTGGCACAAGAGGGCACTAAGCATAGAGTGTGAAAACTGAGTTTCCTTGAGAGCTGCTTGGAGCCTGATGGTGTGTGAAGTTAGTGAGCCAAATGGAGTTGTTCTCCCACAAGAACCACTCGGCTGATCCTTCTTCAATATGCCCTTCACCAACATGCAGTGTTTCCTTGATTGAATTAGCTCTCACACCAATATTTGCGTCTAGAGCCTTTGCATTGAGGGCTATCTGAAAACGGCTGTGGCGCTGAAGTTGCCTGTGAATGTGGAGTTGGTGGCATGTGAAACCCGCATGTGGAGCATTCGTTTGTGTGGGATGCTCAGCAAGCATTATTTCAGTCCTAGGCACTCAAAGGGCACTAAGCATAGAGTGTGAAAACTGAGTTTCCTTGAGAGCTGCTTGGAAGCCTGATGGTGTGTGAAGTTAGTGAGCCAAATGGAGTTGTTCTCCCACAAGAACCACTCGGCTTATCCTTCTTCAATATGCCCATCACCAACATGCAGTGTTTCCTTGATTGAATTAGCTCTCACACCAATATTTGCGTCTAGAGCCTTTGCATTGAGGGCTATCTGAAAACGGCTGTGGCGCTGAAGTTGCCTGAGAATGTGGAGTTGGTGGCATGTGAAACCCGCATGTGGAGCATTCGTTTGTGTGGGATGCTCTAACAGATTCAATCCTAGATAATGCACTCAAAGGGCACTAAGCATAGAGTGCGAAAACTGAGTTTCCTTGAGAGCTGCTTGGAAGCCTGATGGTGTGTGAAGTTAGTGAGCCAAATGGAGTTGTTCTCCCACAAGAACCACTCGGCTGATCCTTCTTCAATATGCCCTTCACCAACATGCAGTGTTTCCTTGATTGAATTAGCTCTCACACCAATATTTGCGTCTAGAGCCTTTGCATTGAGGGCTATCTGAAAACGGCTGTGGCGCTGAAGTTGCCTGAGAATGTGGAGTTGGTGGCATGTGAAACCCGCATGTGGAGCATTCTTTTGTGTGGGATGCTCTACTAGGTTCATTCCTAGATAATGCACTCAAAGGGCACTAAGCATAGAGTGTGAAAACTGAGTTTCCTTGAGAGCTGCTTGGAAGCCTGATGGTGTGTGAAGTTAGTGAGCCAAATGGAGTTGTTCTCCCACAAGAACCACTCGGCTGATCCTTCTTCAATATGTCCTTCACCAACATGCAGTGTTTCCTTGATTGAATTAGCTCTCACACCAATATTTGCGTCTAGAGCCTTTGCATTGAGGGCTATCTGAAAACGGCTGTGGCGCTGAAGTTGCCTGAGAATGTGGAGTTGGTGGCATGTGAAACCCGCATGTGGAGCATTCGTTTGTGTGGGATGCTCTACCAGATTCAATCCTAGATAATGCACTCAAAGAGCACTAAGCATAGAGTGTGAAAACTGAGTTTCCTTGAGAGCTGCTTGGAAGCCTGATGGTGTGTGAAGTTAGTGATCCAACTGGAGGTGTTCTCCCACAAGAACCACTCGGCTGATCCTTCTTCAATATGCCCTTCAGCAACATGCAGTGTTTCCTTGATTGAATTAGCTCTCACACCAATATTTGCGTCTAGAGCCTTTGCATTGAGGGCTATCTGAAAATGGCTGTGGCGCTGAAGTTACCTGAAAATGTGGAGTTGGTGGCATGTGAAACCCGCATGTGGAGCATTCGTTTGTGTGGGATGCTCTACCAGGTTCATTTCTAGATAATGCACTCAACGGGCACTAAGCATAGAGTGTGAAAACTGAGTTTCCTTGAGAGCTGCTTGGAAGCCTGATGGTGTGTGAAGTTAGTGAGCCAAATGGAGTTGTTCTCCCACAAGAACCACTCGGCTGATCCTTCTTCAATATGCCCTTCACCAACATGCAGTGTTTCCTTGATTGAATTAGCTCTCACACCAATATTTGCGTCTAGAGCCTTTGCATGGACGGCTGTCTGAAAATGGCTTTGGCACTGAAGTTACCTGAGAATGTTGAGTTGGTGGCATGTGAAACCCGCATGTGGAGCATTCGTTTGTGTGGGATGCTCACCAAGCTTCATTTCAGTCCTAGGCACACAAAGGGCACTAAGCATAGAGTGTGAAAACTGAGTTTCCTTGAGAGCTGCTTGGAGCCTGATGGTGTGTGAAGTTAGTGAGCCAAATGGAGTTGTTCTCCCACAAGAACCACTCGGCTGATCCTTCTTCAATATGCCCTTCACCAACATGCAGTGTTTCCTTGATTGAATTAGCTCTCACACCAATATTTGCGTCTAGAGCCTTTGCATGGACGGCTGTCTGAAAATGGCTTTGGCACTGAAGTTGCATGAAAATGTGGAGTTGGTGGCATGTGAAACCCGCATGTGGAGCATTTGTTTGTGTGGGATGCTCACCAAGCTTCATTTCAGTCCTAGGCACACAAAGGGCACTAAGCATAGAGTGTGAAAACTGAGTTTCCTTGAGAGCTGCTTGGAAGCCTGATGGTGTGTGAAGTTAGTGAGCCAAATGGAGTTGTTCTCCCACAAGAACCACTCGGCTGATCCTTCTTCAATATGCCCTTCAGCAACATGCAGTGTTTCCTTGATTGAATTAGCTCTCACACCAATATTTGCGTCTAGAGCCTTTGCATGGAGGGCTATCTGAAAATGGCTGTGGCGCTGAAGTTACCTGAGAATGTGGAGTTGGTGGCATGTGAAACCCGCATGTGGAGCATTCGTTTGTGTGGGATGCTCTACCAGGTTCATTTCTAGATAATGCACTCAACGGGCACTAAGCATAGAGTGTGAAAACTGAGTTTCCTTGAGAGCTGCTTGGAAGCCTGATGGTGTGTGAAGTTAGTGAGCCAAATGGAGTTGTTCTCCCACAAGAATCACTCGGCTGATCCTTCTTCAATATGCCCTTCACCAACATGCAGTGTTTCCTTGATTGAATTAGCTCTCAGACCAATATTTGCGTCTAGAGCCTTTGCATTGAGGGCTATCTGAAAATGGCTGTGGCGCTGAAGTTGCCTGTGAATGTGGAGGTGGTGGCATGTGAAACCCGCATGTGGAGCATTCGTTTGTGTGGGATGCTCTAAAAGGTTCATTCCTAGATAATGCACTCAAAGGGCATTAAGCCTAGAGTGTGAAAACTGAGTTTCCTTGAGAGCTGCTTGGAAGCCTGATGGTGTGTGAAGTTAGTGAGCCAAATGGAGTTGTTCTCCCACAAGGACCACTCGGCTGATCCTTCTTCAATATGCCCTTCACCAACATGCAGTGTTTCCTTGATTGAATTAGCTCTCACACCAATATTTGCGTCTAGAGCCTTTGCATTGAGGGCTATCTGAAAACGGCTGTGGCGCTGAAGTTGTGTGAAAATGTGGAGCTGGTGGCATGTGAAACCCGCATGTGGAGCATTCGTTTGTGTGGGATGCTCACCAAGTTTCATTTCAGTCCTGGCACACAAGGGCACTAAGCATAGAGTGTGAAAACTGAGTTTCCTTGAGAGCTGCTTGGAGCCTGATGGTGTGTGAAGTTAGTGAGCCAAATGGAGTTGTTCTCCCACAAGAACCACTCGGCTGATCCTTCTTCAATATGCCCTTCACCAACATGCAGTGTTTCCTTGATTGAATTAGCTCTCACACCAATATTTGCGTCTAGAGCCTTTGCATTGAGGGCTATCTGAAAACGGCTGTGGCGCTGAAGTTGCCTGTGAATGTGGAGTTGGTGGCATGTGAAACCCGCATGTGGAGCATTCGTTTGTGTGGGATGCTCAGCAAGCATCATTTCAGTCCTAGGCACTCAAAGGGCACTAAGCATAGAGTGTGAAAACTGAGTTTCCTTGAGAGCTGCTTGGAAGCCTGATGGTGTGTGAAGTTAGTGAGCCAAATGGAGTTGTTCTCCCACAAGAACCACTCGGCTTATCCTTCTTCAATATGCCCTTCACCAACATGCAGTGTTTCCTTGATTGAATTAGCTCTCACACCAATATTTGCGTCTAGAGCCTTTGCATTGAGGGCTATCTGAAAACGGCTGTGGCGCTGAAGTTGCCTGAGAATGTGGAGTTGGTGGCATGTGAAACCCGCATGTGGAGCATTCGTTTGTGTGGGATGCTCTACTAGGTTCATTCCTAGATAATGCACTCAAAGGGCACTAAGCATAGAGTGTGAAAACTGAGTTTCCTTGAGAGCTGCTTGGAAGCCTGATGGTGTGTGAAGTTAGTGAGCCAAATGGAGTTGTTCTCCCACAAGAACCACTCGGCTGATCCTTCTTCAATATGCCCTTCACCAACATGCAGTGTTTCCTTGATTGAATTAGCTCTCACACCAATATTTGCGTCTAGAGCCTTTGCATTGAGGGCTATCTGAAAACGGCTGTGGCGCTGAAGTTGCCTGAGAATGTGGAGTTGGTGGCATGTGAAACCCGCATGTGGAGCATTCGTTTGTGTGGGATGCTCTACCAGATTCAATCCTAGATAATGCACTCAAAGAGCACTAAGCATAGAGTGTGAAAACTGAGTTTCCTTGAGAGCTGCTTGGAAGCCTGATGGTGTGTGAAGTTAGTGATCCAACTGGAGGTGTTCTCCCACAAGAACCACTCGGCTGATCCTTCTTCAATATGCCCTTCAGCAACATGCAGTGTTTCCTTGATTGAATTAGCTCTCACACCAATATTTGCGTCTAGAGCCTTTGCATTGAGGGCTATCTGAAAGCGGCTGTGGCGCTGAAGTTACCTGAAAATGTGGAGTTGGTGGCATGTGAAACCCGCATGTGGAGCATTCGTTTGTGTGGGATGCTCTACCAGGTTCATTTCTAGATAATGCACTCAACGGGCACTAAGCATAGAGTGTGAAAACTGAGTTTCCTTGAGAGCTGCTTGGAAGCCTGATGGTGTGTGAAGTTAGTGAGCCAAATGGAGTTGTTCTCCCACAAGAATCACTCGGCTGATCCTTCTTCAATATGCCCTTCACCAACATGCAGTGTTTCCTTGATTGAATTAGCTCTCACACCAATATTTGCGTCTAGAGCCTTTGCATGGACGGCTGTCTGAAAATGGCTTTGGCACTGAAGTTACCTGAGAATGTTGAGTTGGTGGCATGTGAAACCCGCATGTGGAGCATTCGTTTGTGTGGGATGCTCACCAAGCTTCATTTCAGTCCTAGGCACACAAAGGGCACTAAGCATAGAGTGTGAAAACTGAGTTTCCTTGAGAGCTGCTTGGAGCCTGATGGTGTGTGAAGTTAGTGAGCCAAATGGAGTTGTTCTCCCACAAGAACCACTCGGCTGATCCTTCTTCAATATGCCCTTCACCAACATGCAGTGTTTCCTTGATTGAATTAGCTCTCACACCAATATTTGCGTCTAGAGCCTTTGCATGGACGGCTGTCTGAAAATGGCTTTGGCACTGAAGTTGCATGAAAATGTGGAGTTGGTGGCATGTGAAACCCGCATGTGGAGCATTCGTTTGTGTGGGATGCTCACCAAGCTTCATTTCAGTCCTAGGCACACAAAGGGCACTAAGCATAGAGTGTGAAAACTGAGTTTCCTTGAGAGCTGCTTGGAAGCCTGATGGTGTGTGAAGTTAGTGAGCCAAATGGAGTTGTTCTCCCACAAGAACCACTCGGCTGATCCTTCTTCAATATGCCCTTCACCAACATGCAGTGTTTCCTTGATTGAATTAGCTCTCACACCAATATTTGCGTCTAGAGCCTTTGCATTGAGGGCTATCTGAAAATGGCTGTGGCGCTGAAGTTACCTGAGAATGTGGAGTTGGTGGCATGTGAAACCCGCATGTGGAGCATTGGTTTGTGTGGGATGCTCTACCAGGTTCATTTCTAGATAATGCACTCAACGGGCACTAAGCATAGAGTGTGAAAACTGAGTTTCCTTGAGAGCTGCTTGGAAGCCTGATGGTGTGTGAAGTTAGTGAGCCAAATGGAGTTGTTCTCCCACAAGAATCACTCGGCTGATCCTTCTTCAATATGCCCTTCACCAACATGCAGTGTTTCCTTGATTGAATTAGCTCTCAGACCAATATTTGCGTCTAGAGCCTTTGCATTGAGGGCTATCTGAAAATGGCTGTGGCGCTGAAGTTGCCTGTGAATGTGGAGGTGGTGCCATGTGAAACCCGCATGTGGAGCATTCGTTTGTGTGTGATGCTCTAAAAGGTTCATTCCTAGATAATGCACTCAAAGGGCATTAAGCCTAGAGTGTGAAAACTGAGTTTCCTTGAGAGCTGCTTGGAAGCCTGATGGTGTGTGAAGTTAGTGAGCCAAATGGAGTTGTTCTCCCACAAGGACCACTCGGCTGATCCTTCTTCAATATGCCCTTCACCAACATGCAGTGTTTCCTTGATTGAATTAGCTCTCACACCAATATTTGCGTCTAGAGCCTTGGCATTGAGGGCTATCTGAAAACGGCTGTGGCGCTGAAGTTGTGTGAAAATGTGGAGCTGGTGGCATGTGAAACCCGCATGTGGAGCATTCGTTTGTGTGGGATGCTCACCAAGTTTCATTTCAGTCCTGGCACACAAGGGCACTAAGCATAGAGTGTGAAAACTGAGTTTCCTTGAGAGCTGCTTGGAGCCTGATGGTGTGTGAAGTTAGTGAGCCAAATGGAGTTGTTCTCCCACAAGAACCACTCGGCTGATCCTTCTTCAATATGCCCTTCACCAACATGCAGTGTTTCCTTGATTGAATTAGCTCTCACACCAATATTTGCGTCTAGAGCCTTTGCATTGAGGGCTGTCTGAAAACGGCTGTGGCGCTGAAGTTGCCTGTGAATGTGGAGTTGGTGGCATGTGAAACCCGCATGTGGAGCATTCGTTTGTGTGGGATGCTCAGCAAGCATCATTTCAGTCCTAGGCACTCAAAGGGCACTAAGCATAGAGTGTGAAAACTGAGTTTCCTTGAGAGCTGCTTGGAAGCCTGATGGTGTGTGAAGTTAGTGAGCCAAATGGAGTTGTTCTCCCACAAGAACCACTCGGCTTATCCTTCTTCAATATGCCCTTCACCAACATGCAGTGTTTCCTTGATTGAATTAGCTCTCACACCAATATTTGCGTCTAGAGCCTTTGCATTGAGGGCTATCTGAAAACGGCTGTGGCGCTGAAGTTGCCTGAGAATGTGGAGTTGGTGGCATGTGAAACCCGCATGTGGAGCATTCGTTTGTGTGGGATGCTCTAACAGATTCAATCCTAGATAATGCACTCAAAGGGCACTAAGCATAGAGTGCGAAAACTGAGTTTCCTTGAGAGCTGCTTGGAAGCCTGATGGTGTGTGAAGTTAGTGAGCCAAATGGAGTTGTTCTCCCACAAGAACCACTCGGCTGATCCTTCTTCAATATGCCCTTCACCAACATGCAGTGTTTCCTTGATTGAATTAGCTCTCACACCAATATTTGCGTCTAGAGCCTTTGCATTGAGGGCTATCTGAAAACGGCTGTGGCGCTGAAGTTGCCTGAGAATGTGGAGTTGGTGGCATGTGAAACCCGCATGTGGAGCATTCTTTTGTGTGGGATGCTCTACTAGGTTCATTCCTAGATAATGCACTCAAAGGGCACTAAGCATAGAGTGTGAAAACTGAGTTTCCTTGAGAGCTGCTTGGAAGCCTGATGGTGTGTGACGTTAGTGAGCCAAATGGAGTTGTTCTCCCACAAGAACCACTCGGCTGATCCTTCTTCAATATGCCCTTCACCAACATGCAGTGTTTCCTTGAGTGAATTAGCTCTCACACCAATATTTGCGTCTAGAGCCTTGGCATTGAGGGCTATCTGAAAACGGCTGTGGCGCTGAAGTTGCCTGTGAATGTGGAGTTGGTGGCATGTGAAACCCGCATGTGGAGCATTCGTTTGTGTGGGATGCTCTACCAGGTTCTCTCCTAGATAATGCAGTGAAAGGGCACTAAGCATAGAGTGTGAAAACTGAGTTTCCTTGAGAGCTGCTTGGAAGCCTGATGGTGTGTGAAGTTAGTGAGCCAAATGGAGTTGTTCTCCCACAAGAATCACTTGGCTGATCCTTGTTCAATATGCCCTTCACCAACATGCAGTGTTTCCTTGATTGAATTAGCTCTCACACCAATATTTGCGTCTAGAGCCTTTGCATTGAGGGCTATCTGAAAACGGCTGTGGCGCTGAAGTTGCCTGTGAATGTGGAGTTGGTGGCATGTGAAACCCGCATGTGGAGCATTCGTTTGTGTGGGATGCTCACCAACCTTCATTTCAGTCCTAGGCACTCAAAGGGCACTAAGCATAGAGTGTGAAAACTGAGTTTCCTTGAGAGCTGCTTGGAAGCCTGATGGTGTGTGAAGTTAGTGAGCCAAATGGAGTTGTTCTCCCACAAGAACCACTCGGCTGATCCTTCTTCAATATGCCCTTCACCAACATGCAGTGTTTCCTTGATTGAATTAGCTCTCAGACCAATATTTGCGTCTAGAGCCTTTGCATTGAGGGCTATCTGAAAATGGCTGTGGCGCTGAAGTTGCCTGTGAATGTGGAGGTGGTGGCATGTGAAACCCGCATGTGGAGCATTCGTTTGTGTGGGATGCTCTAAAAGGTTCATTCCTAGATAATGCACTCAAAGGGCATTAAGCCTAGAGTGTGAAAACTGAGTTTCCTTGAGAGCTGCTTGGAAGCCTGATGGTGTGTGAAGTTAGTGAGCCAAATGGAGTTGTTCTCCCACAAGGACCACTCGGCTGATCCTTCTTCAATATGCCCTTCACCAACATGCAGTGTTTCCTTGATTGAATTAGCTCTCACACCAATATTTGCGTCTAGAGCCTTTGCATTGAGGGCTATCTGAAAACGGCTGTGGCGCTGAAGTTGTGTGAAAATGTGGAGCTGGTGGCATGTGAAACCCGCATGTGGAGCATTCGTTTGTGTGGGATGCTCACCAAGTTTCATTTCAGTCCTGGCACACAAGGGCACTAAGCATAGAGTGTGAAAACTGAGTTTCCTTGAGAGCTGCTTGGAGCCTGATGGTGTGTGAAGTTAGTGAGCCAAATGGAGTTGTTCTCCCACAAGAACCACTCGGCTGATCCTTCTTCAATATGCCCTTCACCAACATGCAGTGTTTCCTTGATTGAATTAGCTCTCACACCAATATTTGCGTCTAGAGCCTTTGCATTGAGGGCTATCTGAAAACGGCTGTGGCGCTGAAGTTGCCTGTGAATGTGGAGTTGGTGGCATGTGAAACCCGCATGTGGAGCATTCGTTTGTGTGGGATGCTCAGCAAGCATCATTTCAGTCCTAGGCACTCAAAGGGCACTAAGCATAGAGTGTGAAAACTGAGTTTCCTTGAGAGCTGCTTGGAAGCCTGATGGTGTGTGAAGTTAGTGAGCCAAATGGAGTTGTTCTCCCACAAGAACCACTCGGCTTATCCTTCTTCAATATGCCCTTCACCAACATGCAGTGTTTCCTTGATTGAATTAGCTCTCACACCAATATTTGCGTCTAGAGCCTTTGCATTGAGGGCTATCTGAAAACGGCTGTGGCGCTGAAGTTGCCTGAGAATGTGGAGTTGGTGGCATGTGAAACCCGCATGTGGAGCATTCGTTTGTGTGGGATGCTCTACTAGGTTCATTCCTAGATAATGCACTCAAAGGGCACTAAGCATAGAGTGTGAAAACTGAGTTTCCTTGAGAGCTGCTTGGAAGCCTGATGGTGTGTGAAGTTAGTGAGCCAAATGGAGTTGTTCTCCCACAAGAACCACTCGGCTGATCCTTCTTCAATATGCCCTTCACCAACATGCAGTGTTTCCTTGATTGAATTAGCTCTCACACCAATATTTGCGTCTAGAGCCTTTGCATTGAGGGCTATCTGAAAACGGCTGTGGCGCTGAAGTTGCCTGAGAATGTGGAGTTGGTGGCATGTGAAACCCGCATGTGGAGCATTCGTTTGTGTGGGATGCTCTACCAGATTCAATCCTAGATAATGCACTCAAAGAGCACTAAGCATAGAGTGTGAAAACTGAGTTTCCTTGAGAGCTGCTTGGAAGCCTGATGGTGTGTGAAGTTAGTGATCCAACTGGAGGTGTTCTCCCACAAGAACCACTCGGCTGATCCTTCTTCAATATGCCCTTCAGCAACATGCAGTGTTTCCTTGATTGAATTAGCTCTCACACCAATATTTGCGTCTAGAGCCTTTGCATTGAGGGCTATCTGAAAGCGGCTGTGGCGCTGAAGTTACCTGAAAATGTGGAGTTGGTGGCATGTGAAACCCGCATGTGGAGCATTCGTTTGTGTGGGATGCTCTACCAGGTTCATTTCTAGATAATGCACTCAACGGGCACTAAGCATAGAGTGTGAAAACTGAGTTTCCTTGAGAGCTGCTTGGAAGCCTGATGGTGTGTGAAGTTAGTGAGCCAAATGGAGTTGTTCTCCCACAAGAATCACTCGGCTGATCCTTCTTCAATATGCCCTTCACCAACATGCAGTGTTTCCTTGATTGAATTAGCTCTCACACCAATATTTGCGTCTAGAGCCTTTGCATGGACGGCTGTCTGAAAATGGCTTTGGCACTGAAGTTACCTGAGAATGTTGAGTTGGTGGCATGTGAAACCCGCATGTGGAGCATTCGTTTGTGTGGGATGCTCACCAAGCTTCATTTCAGTCCTAGGCACACAAAGGGCACTAAGCATAGAGTGTGAAAACTGAGTTTCCTTGAGAGCTGCTTGGAGCCTGATGGTGTGTGAAGTTAGTGAGCCAAATGGAGTTGTTCTCCCACAAGAACCACTCGGCTGATCCTTCTTCAATATGCCCTTCACCAACATGCAGTGTTTCCTTGATTGAATTAGCTCTCACACCAATATTTGCGTCTAGAGCCTTTGCATGGACGGCTGTCTGAAAATGGCTTTGGCACTGAAGTTGCATGAAAATGTGGAGTTGGTGGCATGTGAAACCCGCATGTGGAGCATTCGTTTGTGTGGGATGCTCACCAAGCTTCATTTCAGTCCTAGGCACACAAAGGGCACTAAGCATAGAGTGTGAAAACTGAGTTTCCTTGAGAGCTGCTTGGAAGCCTGATGGTGTGTGAAGTTAGTGAGCCAAATGGAGTTGTTCTCCCACAAGAACCACTCGGCTGATCCTTCTTCAATATGCCCTTCACCAACATGCAGTGTTTCCTTGATTGAATTAGCTCTCACACCAATATTTGCGTCTAGAGCCTTTGCATTGAGGGCTATCTGAAAATGGCTGTGGCGCTGAAGTTACCTGAGAATGTGGAGTTGGTGGCATGTGAAACCCGCATGTGGAGCATTGGTTTGTGTGGGATGCTCTACCAGGTTCATTTCTAGATAATGCACTCAACGGGCACTAAGCATAGAGTGTGAAAACTGAGTTTCCTTGAGAGCTGCTTGGAAGCCTGATGGTGTGTGAAGTTAGTGAGCCAAATGGAGTTGTTCTCCCACAAGAATCACTCGGCTGATCCTTCTTCAATATGCCCTTCACCAACATGCAGTGTTTCCTTGATTGAATTAGCTCTCAGACCAATATTTGCGTCTAGAGCCTTTGCATTGAGGGCTATCTGAAAACGGCTGTGGCGCTGAAGTTGCCTGAGAATGTGGAGTTGGTGGCATGTGAAACCCGCATGTGGAGCATTCGTTTGTGTGGGATGCTCTAACAGATTCAATCCTAGATAATGCACTCAAAGGGCACTAAGCATAGAGTGCGAAAACTGAGTTTCCTTGAGAGCTGCTTGGAAGCCTGATGGTGTGTGAAGTTAGTGAGCCAAATGGAGTTGTTCTCCCACAAGAATCACTTGGCTGATCCTTGTTCAATATGCCCTTCACCAACATGCAGTGTTTCCTTGATTGAATTAGCTCTCACACCAATATTTGCGTCTAGAGCCTTTGCATTGAGGGCTATCTGAAAACGGCTGTGGCGCTGAAGTTGCCTGTGAATGTGGAGTTGGTGGCATGTGAAACCCGCATGTGGAGCATTCGTTTGTGTTTGATGCTCACCAAGCTTCATTTCAGTCCTAGGCACTCAAAGGGCACTAAGCATAGAGTGTGAAAACTGAGTTTCCTTGAGAGCTGCTTGGAAGCCTGATGGTGTGTGAAGTTAGTGAGCCAAATGGAGTTGTTCTCCCACAAGAACCACTCGGCTGATCCTTCTTCAATATGCCCTTCACCAACATGCAGTGTTTCCTTGATTGAATTAGCTCTCACACCAATATTTGCATCTAGAGCCTTTGCATTGAGGGCTATCTGAAAATGGCTGTGGCGCTGAAGTTGTGTGAAAATGTGGAGTTGGTGGCATGTGAAACCCGCATGTGTAGCATTCGTTTGTGTGGGATGCTCACCAAGCTTCATTTCAGTCCTAGGCACTCAAAGGGCACTAAGCATAGAGTGTGAAAACTGAGTTTCCTTGAGAGCTGCTTGGAAGCCTGATGGTGTGTGAAGTTAGTGATCCAACTGGAGGTGTTCTCCCACAAGAACCACTCGGCTGATCCTTCTTCAATATGCCCTTCAGCAACATGCAGTGTTTCCTTGATTGAATTAGCTCTCACACCAATATTTGCGTCTAGAGCCTTTGCATTGAGGGCTATCTGAAAATGGCTGTGGCGCTGAAGTTACCTGAGAATGTGGAGTTGGTGGCATGTGAAACCCGCATGTGGAGCATTCGTTTGTGTGGGATGCTCTACCAGGTTCATTTCTAGATAATGCACTCAACGGGCACTAAGCATAGAGTGTGAAAACTGAGTTTCCTTGAGAGCTGCTTGGAAGCCTGATGGTGTGTGAAGTTAGTGAGCCAAATGGAGTTGTTCTCCCACAAGAATCACTCGGCTGATCCTTCTTCAATATGCCCTTCACCAACATGCAGTGTTTCCTTGATTGAATTAGCTCTCACACCAATATTTGCGTCTAGAGCCTTTGCATGGACGGATGTCTGAAAATGGCTTTGGCACTGAAGTTACCTGAGAATGTGGAGTTGGTGGCATGTGAAACCCGCATGTGGAGCATTCGTTTGTGTGGGATGCTCACCAAGCTTCATTTCAGTCCTAGGCACACAAAGGGCACTAAGCATAGAGTGTGAAAACTGAGTTTCCTTGAGAGCTGCTTGGAGCCTGATGGTGTGTGAAGTTAGTGAGCCAAATGGAGTTGTTCTCCCACAAGAACCACTCGGCTGATCCTTCTTCAATATGCCCTTCACCAACATGCAGTGTTTCCTTGATTGAATTAGCTCTCACACCAATATTTGCGTCTAGCGCCTTTGCATGGACGGCTGTCTGAAAATGGCTTTGGCACTGAAGTTACCTGAGAATGTGGAGTTGGTGGCATGTGAAACCCGCATGTGGAGCATTCGTTTGTGTGGGATGCTCACCAAGCTTCATTTCAGTCCTAGGCACACAAAGGGCACTAAGCATAGAGTGTGAAAACTGAGTTTCCTTGAGAGCTGCATGGAGCCTGATGGTGTGTGAAGTTAGTGAGCAAAATGGAGTTGTTCTCCCACAAGAACCACTCGTCTGATCCTTCTTCAATATGCCCTTCACCAACATGCAGTGTTTCCTTGAGTGAATTAGCTCTCACACCAATATTTGCGTCTAGAGCCTTTGCATTGAGGGCTGTCTGAAAACGGCTGTGGCGCTGAAGTTGCCTGAGAATGTGGAGTTGGTGGCATGTGAAACCCGCATGTGGAGCATTCGTTTGTGTGGGATGCTCACCAAGCTTCATTTCAGTCCTAGGCACTCAAAGGGCACTAAGCATAGAGTGTGAAAACTGAGTTTCCTTGAGAGCTGCTTGGAAGCCTGATGGTGTGTGAAGTTAGTGAGCCAAATGGAGTTGTTCTCCCACAAGAACCACTCGGCTGATCCTTCTTCAATATGCCCTTCACCAACATGCAGTGTTTCCTTGATTGAATTAGCTCTCACACCAATATTTGCGTCTAGAGCCTTTGCATTGAGGGCTATCTGAAAATGGCTGTTGCGCTGAAGTTGCCTGAGAATGTGGAGTTGGTGGCATGTGAAACCCGCATGTGGAGCATTCGTTTGTGTGGGATGCTCTACCAGGTTCTCTCCTAGATAATGCAGTGAAAGGGCACTAAGCATAGAGTGTGAAAACTGAGTTTCCTTGAGAGCTGCTTGGAAGCCTGATGGTGTGTGAAGTTAGTGAGCCAAATGGAGTTGTTCTCCCACAAGAACCACTCGGCTGATCCTTCTTCAATATGCCCTTCACCAACATGCAGTGTTTCCTTGATTGAATTAGCTCTCACACCAATATTTGCGTCTAGAGCCTTTGCATTGAGGGCTATCTGAAAATGGCTGTGGCGCTGAAGTTACCTGAGAATGTGGAGTTGGTGGCATGTGAAACCCGCATGTGGAGCATGCGTTTGTGTGGGATGCTCTACCAGGTTCATTTCTAGATAATGCACTCAACGGGCACTAAGCATAGAGTGTGAAAACTGAGTTTCCTTGAGAGCTGCTTGGAAGCCTGATGGTGTGTGAAGTTAGTGAGCCAAATGGAGTTGTTCTCCCACAAGAATCACTCGGCTGATCCTTCTTCAATATGCCCTTCACCAACATGCAGTGTTTCCTTGATTGAATTAGCTCTCACACCAATATTTGCGTCTAGAGCCTTGGCATTGAGGGCTATCTGAAAACGGCTGTGGCGCTGAAGTTGTGTGAAAATGTGGAGTTGGTGGCATGTGAAACCCGCATGTGGAGCATTCGTTTGTGTGGGATGCTCACCAAGTTTCATTTCAGTCCTGGCACACAAGGGGCACTAAGCATAGAGTGTGAAAACTGAGTTTCCTTGAGAGCTGCTTGGAGCCTGATGGTGTGTGAAGTTAGTGAGCCAAATGGAGTTGTTCTCCCACAAGAACCACTCGGCTGATCCTTCTTCAATATGCCCTTCACCAACATGCAGTGTTTCCTTGATTGAATTAGCTCTCACACCAATATTTGCGTCTAGAGCCTTTGCATTGAGGGCTGTCTGAAAACGGCAGTGGCGCTGAAGTTGCCTGTGAATGTGGAGTTGGTGGCATGTGAAACCCGCATGTGGAGCATTCGTTTGTGTGGGATGCTCACCAAGCTTCATTTCAGTCCTAGGCACTCAAAGGGCACTAAGCATAGAGTGTGAAAACTGAGTTTCCTTGAGAGCTGCTTGGAAGCCTGATGGTGTGTGAAGTTAGTGAGCCAAATGGAGTTGTTCTCCCACAAGAACCACTCGGCTGATCCTTCTTCAATATGCCCTTCACCAACATGCAGTGTTTCCTTGATTGAATTAGCTCTCACACCAATATTTGCGTCTAGAGCCTTGGCATTGAGGGCTATCTGAAAACGGCTGTGGCGCTGAAGTTGTGTGAAAATGTGGAGTTGGTGGCATGTGAAACCCGCATGTGGAGCATTCGTTTGTGTGGGATGCTCACCAAGTTTCATTTCAGTCCTGGCACACAAGGGGCACTAAGCATAGAGTGTGAAAACTGAGTTTCCTTGAGAGCTGCTTGGAAGCCTGATGGTGTGTGAAGTTAGTGAGCCAAATGGAGTTGTTCTCCCACAAGAACCACTCGGCTGATTCTTCTTCAATATGCCCTTCACCAACATGCAGTGTTTCCTTGATTGAATTAGCTCTCACACCAATATTTGCGTCTAGAGCCTTTGCATTGAGGGCTGTCTGAAAACGGCTGTGGCGCTGAAGTTGCCTGTGAATGTGGAGTTGGTGGCATGTGAAACCCGCATGTGGAGCATTCGTTTGTGTGGGATGCTCACCAAGCTTCATTTCAGTCCTAGGCACTCAAAGGGCACTAAGCATAGAGCGTGAAAACTGAGTTTCCTTGAGAGCTGCTTGGAAGCCTGATGGTGTGTGAAGTTAGTGAGCCAAATGGAGTTGTTCTCCCACAAGAACCACTCGGGTGATCCTTCTTCAATATGCCCTTCAGCAACATGCAGTGTTTCCTTGATTGAATTAGCTCTCACACCAATATTTGCGTCTAGAGCCTTTGCATTGAGGGCTATCTGAAAACGGCTGTGGCGCTGAAGTTGCCTGAGAATGTGGAGTTGGTGGCATGTGAAACCCGCATGTGGAGCATTCGTTTGTGTGGGATGCTCTACCAGATTCAATCCTAGATAATGCAATCAAAGGGCACTAAGCATAGAGTGTGAAAACTGAGTTTCCTTGAGAGCTGCTTGGAAGCCTGATGGTGTGTGAAGTTAGTGAGCCAAATGGAGTTGTTCTCCCACAAGAACCACTCGGCTGATCCTTCTTCAATATGCCCTTCACCAACATGCAGTGTTTCCTTGAGTGAATTAGCTCTCACACCAATATTTGCGTCTAGAGCCTTGGCATTGAGGGCTATCTGAAAACGGCTGTGGCGCTGAAGTTGTGTGAAAATGTGGAGTTGGTGGCATGTGAAACCCGCATGTGGAGCATTCGTTTGTGTGGGATGCTCACCAAGTTTCATTTCAGTCCTGGCACACAAGGGGCACTAAGCATAGATTGTGAAAACTGAGTTTCCTTGAGAGCTGCTTATAGCCTCATGGTGTGTGAAGTTAGTGAGCCAAATGGAGTTGTTCTCCCACAAGAACCACTCGGCTGATCCTTCTTCAATATGCCCTTCAGCAACATGCAGTGTTTCCTTGATTGAATTAGCTCTCACACCAATATTTGCGTCTAGAGCCTTTGCATTGAGGGCTATCTGAAAACGGCTGTGGCGCTGAAGTTGCCTGTGAATGTGGAGTTGGTGGCATGTGAAACCCGCATGTGGAGCATTCGTTTGTGTGGGATGCTCACCAAGCTTCATTTCAGTCCTAGGCACTCAAAGGGCACTAAGCATAGAGTGTGAAAACTGAGTTTCCTTGAGAGCTGCTTGGAAGCCTGATGGTGTGTGACGTTAGTGAGCCAAATGGAGTTGTTCTCCCACAAGAACCACTCGGCTGATCCTTCTTCAATATGCCCTTCACCAACATGCAGTGTTTCCTTGAGTGAATTAGCTCTCACACCAATATTTGCGTCTAGAGCCTTGGCATTGAGGGCTATCTGAAAACGGCTGTGGCGCTGAAGTTGTGTGAAAATGTGGAGTTGGTGGCATGTGAAACCCGCATGTGGAGCATTCGTTTGTGTGGGATGCTCTACCAGGTTCTCTCCTAGATAATGCAGTGAAAGGGCACTAAGCATAGAGTGTGAAAACTGAGTTTCCTTGAGAGCTGCTTGGAAGCCTGATGGTGTGTGAAGTTAGTGAGCCAAATGGAGTTGTTCTCCCACAAGGACCACTTTGTTGATCCTTCCTCAATATGCCCTTCACCAACATGCAGTGTTTCCTTGATTGAATTAGCTCTCACACCAATATTTGCGTCTAGAGCCTTTGCATTGAGGGCTATCTGAAAACGGCTGTGGCGCTGAAGTTGCCTGTGAATGTGGAGTTGGTGGCATGTGAAACCCGCATGTGGAGCATTCGTTTGTGTGGGATGCTCACCAAGCTTCATTTCAGTCCTAGGCACTCAAAGGGCACTAAGCATAGAGTGTGAAAACTGAGTTTCCTTGAGAGCTGCTTGGAAGCCTGATGGTGTGTGAAGTTAGTGAGCCAAATGGAGTTGTTCTCCCACAAGAACCACTCGGCTGACCCTTCTTCAATATGCCCTTCACCAACATGCAGTGTTTCCTTGATTGAATTAGCTCTCACACCAATATTTGCGTCTAGAGCCTTTGCATTGAGGGCTGTCTGAAAACGGCTGTGGCGCTGAAGTTGCCTGTGAATGTGGAGTTGGTGGCATGTGAAACCCGCATGTGGAGCATTCGTTTGTGTTTGATGCTCACCAAGCTTCATTTCAGTCCTAGGCACTCAAAGGGCACTAAGCATAGAGTGTGAAAACTGAGTTTCCTTGAGAGCTGCTTGGAAGCCTGATGGTGTGTGAAGTTAGTGAGCCAAATGGAGTTGTTCTCCCACAAGAACCACTCGGCTGATCCTTCTTCAATATGCCCTTCACCAACATGCAGTGTTTCCTTGAGTGAATTAGCTCTCACACCAATATTTGCGTCTAGAGCCTTTGCATTGAGGGCTATCTGAAAACGGCTGTGGCGCTGAAGTTGTGTGAAAATGTGGAGTTGGTGGCATGTGAAACCCGCATGTGGAGCATTCGTTTGTGTGGGATGCTCACCAAGTTTCATTTCAGTCCTGGCACACAAGGGGCACTAAGCATAGAGTGTGAAAACTGAGTTTCCTTGAGAGCTGCTTGGAAGCCTGATGGTGTGTGAAGTTAGTGAGCCAAATGGAGTTGTTCTCCCACAAGAACCACTCGGCTGATTCTTCTTCAATATGCCCTTCACCAACATGCAGTGTTTCCTTGATTGAATTAGCTCTCACACCAATATTTGCGTCTAGAGCCTTTGCATTGAGGGCTGTCTGAAAACGGCTGTGGCGCTGAAGTTGCCTGTGAATGTGGAGTTGGTGGCATGTGAAACCCGCATGTGGAGCATTCGTTTGTGTGGGATGCTCACCAAGCTTCATTTCAGTCCTAGGCACTCAAAGGGCACTAAGCATAGAGCGTGAAAACTGAGTTTCCTTGAGAGCTGCTTGGAAGCCTGATGGTGTGTGAAGTTAGTGAGCCAAATGGAGTTGTTCTCCCACAAGAACCACTCGGGTGATCCTTCTTCAATATGCGCTTCACCAACATGCAGTGTTTCCTTGATTGAATTAGCTCTCACACCAATATTTGCGTCTAGAGCCTTTGCATTGAGGGCTATCTGAAAACGGCTGTGGCGCTGAAGTTGCCTGAGAATGTGGAGTTGGTGGCATGTGAAACCCGCGTGTGGAGCATTCGTTTGTGTGGGATGCTCTACCAGATTCAATCCTAGATAATGCAATCAAAGGGCACTAAGCATAGAGTGTGAAAACTGAGTTTCCTTGAGAGCTGCTTGGAAGCCTGATGGTGTGTGAAGTTAGTGAGCCAAATGGAGTTGTTCTCCCACAAGAAACACTCGGCTGATCCTTCTTCAATATGCCCTTCACCAACATGCAGTGTTTCCTTGAGTGAATTAGCTCTCACACCAATATTTGCGTCTAGAGCCTTGGCATTGAGGGCTATCTGAAAACGGCTGTGGCGCTGAAGTTGTGTGAAAATGTGGAGTTGGTGGCATGTGAAACCCGCATGTGTAGCATTCGTTTGTGTGGGATGCTCACCAAGCTTCATTTCAGTCCTAGGCACTCAAAGGGCACTAAGCATAGAGTGTGAAAACTGAGTTTCCTTGAGAGCTGCTTGGAAGCCTGATGGTGTGTGAAGTTAGTGAGCCAAATGGAGTTGTTCTCCCACAAGAACCACTCGGCTGATCCTTCTTCAATATGCCCTTCACCAACATGCAGTGTTTCCTTGATTGAATTAGCTCTCACACCAATATTTGCGTCTAGAGCCTTTGCATTGAGGGCTATCTGAAAACGGCTGTGGCGCTGAAGTTGCCTGAGAATGTGGAGTTGGTGGAATGTGAAACCCGCATGTGGAGCATTCGTTTGTGTGGGATGCTCTACCAGGTTCTCTCCTAGATAATGCAGTGAAAGGGCACTAAGCATAGAGTGTGAAAACTGAGTTTCCTTGAGAGCTGCTTGGAAGCCTGATGGTGTGTGAAGTTAGTGATCCAACTGGAGGTGTTCTCCCACAAGAACCACTCGGCTGATCCTTCTTCAATATGCCCTTCAGCAACATGCAGTGTTTCCTTGATTGAATTAGCTCTCACACCAATATTTACGTCTAGAGCCTTTGCATTGAGGGCTATCTGAAAATGGCTGTGGCGCTGAAGTTACCTGAGAATGTGGAGTTGGTGGCATGTGAAACCCGCATGTGGAGCATTCGTTTGTGTGGGATGCTCTACCAGGTTCATTTCTAGATAATGCACTCAACGGGCACTAAGCATAGAGTGTGAAAACTGAGTTTCCTTGAGAGCTGCTTGGAAGCCTGATGGTGTGTGAAGTTAGTGAGCCAAATGGAGTTGTTCTCCCACAAGAATCACTCGGCTGATCCTTCTTCAATATGCCCTTCACCAACATGCAGTGTTTCCTTGATTGAATTAGCTCTCACACCAATATTTGCGTCTAGAGCCTTTGCATGGACGGCTGTCTGAAAATGGCTTTGGCACTGAAGTTACCTGAGAATGTGGAGTTGGTGGCATGTGAAACCCGCATGTGGAGCATTCGTTTGTGTGGGATGCTCACCAAGCTTCATTTCAGTCCTAGGCACACAAAGGGCACTAAGCATAGAGTGTGAAAACTGAGTTTCCTTGAGAGCTGCTTGGAGCCTGATGGTGTGTGAAGTTAGTGAGCCAAATGGAGTTGTTCTCCCACAAGAACCACTCGGCTGATCCTTCTTCAATATGCCCTTCACCAACATGCAGTGTTTCCTTGATTGAATTAGCTCTCACACCAATATTTGCGTCTAGCGCCTTTGCATGGACGGCTGTCTGAAAATGGCTTTGGCACTGAAGTTACCTGAGAATGTGGAGTTGGTGGCATGTGAAACCCGCATGTGGAGCATTCGTTTGTGTGGGATGCTCACCAAGCTTCATTTCAGTCCTAGGCACACAAAGGGCACTAAGCATAGAGTGTGAAAACTGAGTTTCCTTGAGAGCTGCTTGGAAGCCTGATGGTGTGTGAAGTTAGTGAGCCAAATGGAGTTGTTCTCCCACAAGAACCACTCGGCTGATCCTTCTTCAATATGCCCTTCACCAACATGCAGTGTTTCCTTGAGTGAATTAGCTCTCACACCAATATTTGCGTCTAGAGCCTTTGCATTGAGGGCTGTCTGAAAACGGCTGTGGCGCTGAAGTTGCCTGAGAATGTGGAGTTGGTGGCATGTGAAACCCGCATGTGGAGCATTCGTTTGTGTGGGATGCTCACCAAGCTTCATTTCAGTCCTAGGCACTCAAAGGGCACTAAGCATAGAGTGTGAAAACTGAGTTTCCTTGAGAGCTGCTTGGAAGCCTGATGGTGTGTGAAGTTAGTGAGCCAAATGGAGTTGTTCTCCCACAAGAACCACTCGGCTGATCCTTCTTCAATATGCCCTTCACCAACATGCAGTGTTTCCTTGATTGAATTAGCTCTCACACCAATATTTGCGTCTAGAGCCTTTGCATTGAGGGCTATCTGAAAATGGCTGTTGCGCTGAAGTTGCCTGAGAATGTGGAGTTGGTGGCATGTGAAACCCGCATGTGGAGCATTCGTTTGTGTGGGATGCTCTACCAGGTTCTCTCCTAGATAATGCAGTGAAAGGGCACTAAGCATAGAGTGTGAAAACTGAGTTTCCTTGAGAGCTGCTTGGAAGCCTGATGGTGTGTGAAGTTAGTGAGCCAAATGGAGTTGTTCTCCCACAAGAACCACTCGGCTGATCCTTCTTCAATATGCCCTTCACCAACATGCAGTGTTTCCTTGATTGAATTAGCTCTCACACCAATATTTGCGTCTAGAGCCTTTGCATTGAGGGCTATCTGAAAATGGCTGTGGCGCTGAAGTTACCTGAGAATGTGGAGTTGGTGGCATGTGAAACCCGCATGTGGAGCATTGGTTTGTGTGGGATGCTCTACCAGGTTCATTTCTAGATAATGCACTCAACGGGCACTAAGCATAGAGTGTGAAAACTGAGTTTCCTTGAGAGCTGCTTGGAAGCCTGATGGTGTGTGAAGTTAGTGAGCCAAATGGAGTTGTTCTCCCACAAGAATCACTCGGCTGATCCTTCTTCAATATGCCCTTCACCAACATGCAGTGTTTCCTTGATTGAATTAGCTCTCACATCAATATTTGCGTCTAGAGCCTTTGCATTGAGGGCTATCTGAAAACGGCTGTGGCGCTGAAGTTGCCTGTGAATGTGGAGGTGGTGGCATGTGAAACCCGCATGTGTAGCATTCGTTTGTGTGGGATGCTCTAAAAGGTTCATTCCTAGATAATGCAGTGAAAGGGTACTAAGCATAGAGTGTGAAAACTGAGTTTCCTTGAGAGCTGCTTGGAAGCCTGATGGTGTGTGAAGTTAGTGAGCCAAATGGAGTTGTTCTCCCACAAGGACCACTCGGCTGATCCTTCTTCAATATGCCCTTCACCAACATGCAGTGTTTCCTTGATTGAATTAGCTCTCACACCAATATTTGTGTCTAGAGCCTTTGCATTGAGGGCTATCTGAAAACGGCTGTGGCGCAGAAGTTGCGTGAAAATGTGGAGTTGGTGGCATGTGAAACCCGCATGTGGAGCATTTGTTTGTGTGGGATGCTCACCAAGCTTCATTTCAGTCCTAGGCACTCAAAGGGCTCTAAGCATAGAGTGTGAAAACTGAGTTTCCTTGAGAGCTGCTTGGAAGCCTGATGGTGTGTGAAGTTAGTGAGCCAAATGGAGTTGTTCTCCCACAAGAACCACTCGGCTTATCCTTCTTCAATATGCCCTTCACCAACATGCAGTGTTTCCTTGATTGAATTAGCTCTCACACCATTATTTGCGTCTAGAGCCTTTGCATTGAGGGCTATGTGAAAACGGCTGTTTGCTGAAGTTGCCTGTGAATGTGGAGTTGGTGGCATGTGAAACCCGCATGTGGAGCATTCGTTTGTGTGGGATGCTCACCAAGCTTCATTTCAGTCCTGGGCACACAAAGGGCACTAAGCATAGAGTGTGAAAACTGAGTTTCCTTGAGAGCTGCTTGGAAGCCTGATGGTGTGTGAAGTTAGTGAGCCAAATGGAGTTGTTCTCCCACAAGGACCACTCGGCTGATCCTTCTTCAATATGCCCTTCACCAACATGCAGTGTTTCCTTGATTGAATTAGCTCTCACACCAATATTTGCATCTAGAGCCTTTGCATTGAGGGCTATCTGAAAACGACTGTGGCGCTGAAGTTGCCTGAGAATGTGGAGTTGGTGGCATGTGAAACCCGCATGTGTAGCATTCGTTTGTGTGGGATGCTCACCAAGCTTCATTTCAGTCCTAGGCACTCAAAGGGCACTAAGCCTAGAGTGTGAAAACTGAGTTTCCTTGAGAGCTGCTTGGAAGCCTGATGGTGTGTGAAGTTAGTGAGCCAAATGGAGTTGTTCTCCCACAAGAACCACTCGGCTGATCCTTCTTCAATATGCCCTTCACCAACATGCAGTGTTTCCTTGATTGAATTAGCTCTCACACCAATATTTGCGTCTAGAGCCTTTGCATTGAGGGCTATCTGAAAACGGCTGTGGCGCTGAAGTTGCCTGTGAATGTGGAGTTGGTGGCATGTGAAACCCGCATGTGGAGCATTCGTTTGTGTGGGATGCTCTACCAGGTTCATTCCTAGATAATTCACTCAAAGGGCAATAAGCATAGAGTGTGAAAACTGAGTTTCCTTGAGAGCTGCTTGGAAGCCTGATGGTGTGTGAATTTAGTGAGCCAAATGGAGTTGTTCTCCCACAAGAACCACTCGGCTGATCCTTCTTCAATATGCCCTTCACCAACATGCAGTGTTTCCTTGATTGAATTAGCTCTCACACCAATATTTGCGTCTAGAGCCTTTGCATTGAGGGCTATCTGAAAGCGGCTGTTTGCTGAAGTTGCCTGAGAATGTGGAGTTGGTGGCATGTGAAACCCGCATGTGGAGCATTCGTTTGTGTGGGATGCTCTACCAGATTCATTCCTAGATAATGCATTCAAAGGGCACTAAGCATAGAGTGTGAAAACTGAGTTTCCTTGAGAGCTGCTTGGAAGCCTGATGGTGTGTGAAGTTAGTGAGCCAAATGGAGTTGTTCTCCCACAAGAACCACTCGGCTGATCCTTCTTCAATATGCCCTTCACCAACATGCAGTGTTTCCTTGATTGAATTAGCTCTCAGACCAATATTTGCGTCTAGAGCCTTTGCATTGAGGGCTGTCTGAAAACGGCTGTGGCGCTGAAGTTACCTGAGAATGTGGAGTTGGTGGCATGTGAAACCCGCATGTGGAGCATTCGTTTGTGTGGGATGCTCTACGAGATTCATTCCTAGATAATGCACTCAAAGGGCACTAAGCATAGAGTGTGAAAACTGAGTTTCCTTGAGAGCTGCTTGGAAGCCTGATGGTGTGTGAAGTTAGTGAGCCAAATGGAGTTGTTCTCCCACAAGAACCACTCGGCTGATCCTTCTTCAATATGCCCTTCAGCAAGATGCAGTGTTTCCTTGATTGAATTAGCTCTCACACCATTATTTGCGTCTAGAGCCTTTGCATTGAGGGCTATCTGAAAGCGGCTGTTTGCTGAAGTTGCCTGAGAATGTGGAGTTGGTGGCATGTGAAACCCGCATGTGGAGCATTCGTTTGTGTGGGATTTTCTACCAGATTCATTCCTAGATAATGCAGTGAAAGGGCACTAAGCATAGAGTGTGAAAACTGAGTTTCCTTGAGAGCTGCTTGGAAGCCTGATGGTGTGTGAAGTTAGTGAGCCAAATGGAGTTGTTCTCCCACAAGGACCACTCGGCTGATCCTTCTTCAATATGCCCTTCACCAACATGCAGTGTTTCCTTAATTGAATTAGCTCTCACACCAATATTTGCGTCTAGAGCCTTTGCATTGTGGGCTATCTGAAAACGACTGTGGCGCTGAAGTTGCCTGAGAATGTGGAGTTGGTGGCATGTGAAACCCGCATGTGGAGCATTCGTTTGTGTGGGATGCTCACCAAGCTTCATTTCAGTCATAGGCACTCAAAGGGCACTAAGCCTAGAGTGTGAAAACTGAGTTTCCTTGAGAGCTGCTTGGAAGCCTGATGGTGTGTGAAGTTAGTGAGCCAAATGGAGTTGTTCTCCCACAAGAACCACTCGGCTGATCCTTCTTCAATATGCCCTTCACCAACATGCAGTGTTTCCTTGATTGAATTAGCTCTCACACCAATATTTGCGTCTAGAGCCTTTGCATGGACGGCTATCTGAAAACGGCTGTGGCGCTGAAGTTGCCTGTGAATGTGGAGTTGGTGGCATGTGAAACCCGCATGTGGAGCATTCGTTTGTGTGGGATGCTCTACCAGGTTCATTCCTAGATAATTCAATCAAAGGGCAATAAGCATAGAGTGTGAAAACTGAGTTTCCTTGAGAGCTGCTTGGAAGCCTGATGGTGTGTGAAGTTAGTGAGCCAAATGGAATTGTTCTCCCACAAGAACCACTGGGCTGATCCTTCTTCAATATGCCCTTCACCAACATGCAGTGTTTCTTTGATTGAATTAGCTCTCACACAAATATTTGCGTCTAGAGCCTTTGCATTGAGGGCTATCTGAAAGCGGCTGTGGCGCTGAAGTTGCCTGTGAATGTGGAGTTGGTGGCATGTGAAACCCGCATGTGGAGCATTCGTTTGTGTGGGATGCTCACCAAGCTTCATTTCAGTCCTAGGCACTCAAAGGGCACTAAGCATAGAGTGTGAAAACTGAGTTTCCTTGAGAGCTGCTTGGAAGCCTGATGGTGTGTGAAGTTAGTGAGCCAAATGGAGTTGTTCTCCCACAAGGACCACTCGGCTGATCCTTCTTCAATATGCCCTTCACCAACATGCAGTGTTTCCTTGATTGAATTAGCTCTCACACCAATATTTGCGTCTAGAGCCTTTGCATTGAGGGCTATCTGAAAGCGGCTGTGGCGCTGAAGTTGCCTGAGAATGTGGAGTTGTGGCATGTGAAACCCGCATGTGGAGCATTCGTTTGTGTGGGATGCTCTACCAGATTCATTCCTAGATAATGCATTCAAAGGGCACTAAGCATAGAGTGTGAAAACTGAGTTTCCTTGAGAGGTGCTTGGAAGCCTGATGGTGTGTGAAGTTAGTGAGCCAAATGGAGTTGTTCTCCCACAAGAACCACTCGGCTTATCCTTCTTCAATATGCCCTTCAGCAAGATGCAGTGTTTCCTTGATTGAATTAGCTCTCACACCAATATTTGCGTCTAGAGCCTTTGCATTGAGGGCTATGTGAAAACGGCTGTGGCGCTGAAGTTGCCTGTGAATGTGGAGTTTGTGGCATGTGAAACCCGCATGTGGAGCATTCGTTTGTGTGGGATGCTCTACCAGGTTCATTCCTAGATAATTCACTCAAAGGGCAATAAGCATAGTGTGTGAAAACTGAGTTTCCTTGAGAGCTGCTTGGAAGCCTGATGGTGTGTGAAGTTAGTGAGCCAAATGGAGTTGTTCTCCCACAAGAACCACTCGGCTGATCCTTCTTCAATATGCCCTTCACCAACATGCAGTGTTTCCTTGATTGAATTAGCTCTCGCACAAATATTTGCCCCTAGAGCCTTTGCATTGAGGGCTATCTGAAAACGGCTGTGGCGCTTAAGTTGCCTGTGAATGTGGAGTTGGTGGCATGTGAAACCCGCATGTGGAGCATTCGTTTGTGTGGGATGCTCACCAAGCTTCATTTCAGTCCTAGGCACTCAAAGGGCTCTAAGCATAGAGTGTGAAAACTGAGTTTCCTTGAGAGCTGCTTGGAAGCCTGATGGTGTGTGAAGTTAGTGAGCCAAATGGAGTTGTTCTCCCACAAGGACCACTCGGCTGATCCTTCTTCAATATGCCCTTCACCAACATGCAGTGTTTCATTGATTGAATTAGCTCTCACACCAATATTTGTGTCTAGAGCCTTTGCATTGAGGGCTGTCTGAAAGCGGCTGTGGCGCTGAAGTTACCTGAGAATGTGGAGTTGGTGGCATGTGAAACCCGCATGTGGAGCATTCGTTTGTGTGGGATGCTCTCCCAGATTCATTCCTAGATAATGCACTCAAAGGGCACTAAGCATAGAGTGTGAAAACTGAGTTTCCTTGAGAGCTGCTTGGAAGCCTGATGGTGTGTGAAGTTAGTGAGCCAAATGGAGTTGTTCTCCCACAAGGACCACTCGGCTGATCCTTCTTCAATATGCCCTTCACCAACATGCAGTGTTTCCTTGATTGAATTAGCTCTCACACCAATATTTGCGTCTAGAGCCTTTGCATTGAGGGCTATCTGAAAGCGGCTGTGGCGCTGAAGTTGCCTGAGAATGTGGAGTTGGTGGCATGTGAAACCCGCATGTGGAGCATTCGTTTGTGTGGGATGCTCACCAAGCTTCCTTTCAGTCCTAGGCACTCAAAGGGCACTAGGCATTGAGTGTGAAAACTGAGTTTCCTTGAGAGCTGCTTGGAAGCCTGATGGTGTGTGAAGTTAGTGAGCCAAATGGAGTTGTTCTCCCACAAGAACCACTCGGCTGATCCTTCTTCAATATGCCCTTCACCAACATGCAGTGTTTCCTTGATTGAATTAGCTCTCACACCAATATTTGCGTCTAGAGCCTTTGCATTGAGGGCTATCTGAAAACGGCTGTGGCGCTGAAGTTGCCTGTGAATGTGGAGTTTGTGGCATGTGAAACCCGCATGTGGAGCATTCGTTTGTGTGGGATGCTCTACCAGGTTCATTCCTAGATAATTCACTCAAAGGGCAATAAGCATAGAGTGTGAAAACTGAGTTTCCTTGAGAGCTGCTTGGAAGCCTGATGGTGTGTGAAGTTAGTGAGCCAAATGGAGTTATTCTCCCACAAGAACCACTCGGCTGATCCTTCTTCAATATGCCCTTCACCAACTTGCAGTGTTTCCTTGATTGAATTAGCTCTCACACAAATATTTGCGTCTAGAGCCTTTGCATTGAGGGCTATCTGAAAACGGCTGTGGCGCTGAAGTTGCCTGAGAATGTGGAGTTGGTGGCATGTGGAACCCGCATGTGGAGCATTCGTTTGTGTTTGATGCTCAGCAAGCTTCATTTCAGTCCTCGCACTCAAAGGGCACTAAGCATAGAGTGTGAAAACTGAGTTTCCTTGAGAGCTGCTTGGAAGCCTGATGGTGTGTGAAGTTAGTGAGCCAAATGGAGTTGTTCTCCCACAAGGACCACTCGGCTGATCCTTCTTCAATACGCCCTTCACCAACATGCAGTGTTTCCTTGATTGAATTAGCTCTCACACCAATATTTGCGTCTAGAGCCTTTGCATTGAGGGCTATCTGGAAGCGGCTGTTTGCTGAAGTTGCCTGAGAATGTGGAGTTGGTGGCATGTGAAACCCGCATGTGGAGCATTCGTTTGTGTGGGATGCTCACCAAGCTTCATTTCATTCCTAGGCACTCAAAGGGCACTAAGCATAGAGTGTGAAAACTGAGTTTCCTTGAGAGCTGCTTGGAAGCCTGATGGTGTGTGAAGTTAGTGAGCCAAATGGAGTTGTTCTCCCACAAGGACCACTCGGCTGATCCTTCTTCAATATGCCCTTCACCAACATGCAGTGTTTTCTTGATTGAATTAGCTCTCACACCAATATTTGCGTCTAGAGCCTTTGCATTGAGGGCTATCTGAAAGCGGCTGTTCGCTGAAGTTGTCTGTGAATGTGGAGTTGGTGGCATGTGAAACCTGCATGTGGAACATTCGTTTGTGTGGGATGCTCTACCAGGTACATTCCTAGATAATTCACTCAAAGGGCACAAAGCATAGAGTGTGAAAACTGAGTTTCCTTGAGAGCTGCTTGGAGCCTGATGGTGTGTGAAGTTAGTGAGCCAAATGGAGTTGTTCTCCCACAAGAACCACTCGGCTGATCCTTGTTCAATATGCCCTTCACCAACATGCAGTGTTTCCTTGATTGAATTAGCTCTCACACCAATATTTGCGTCTAGAGCCTTTGCATTGAGGGCTGTCTGAAAACGGCTGTGGCGCTGAAGTTGCCTGAGAATGTGGAGTTGGTGGCATGTGAAACCCGCATGTGGAGCATTCGTTTGTGTTGGATGCTCTACCAGATTCATTCCTAGATAATGCAGTGAAAGGGCACTAAGCATAGAGTGTGAAAACTGAGTTTCCTTGAGAGCTGCTTGGAAGCCTGATGGTGTGTGAAGTTAGTGAGCCAAATGGAGTTGTTCTCCCACAAGAACCACTCGCCTGATCCTTCTTCAATATGCCCTTCACCAACATGCAGTGTTTTCTTGATTGAATTAGCTCTCACACCAATATTTGCGTCTAGAGCCTTTGCATTGAGGGCTGTCTGAAAACGGCAGTGGCGCTGAAGTTACCTGAGAATGTGGAGTTGGTGGCATGTGAAACCCGCATGTGGAGCATTCGTTTGTGTGGGATGCTCACCAAGCTTCATTTCAGTCCTAGGCACACAAAGGGCACTAAGCATAGAGTGTGAAAACTGAGTTTCCTTGAGAGCTGCTTGGAAGCCTGATGGTGTGTGAAGTTAGTGAGCCAAATGGAGTTGATCTCCCACAAGAACCACTCGGCTGATCCTTCTTCAATATGCCCTTCACCAACATGCAGTGTTTCCTTGATTGAATTAGCTCTCACACCAATATTTGCCTCTAGAGCCTTTGCATTGAGGGCTGTCTGAAAATGGCTGTTGCGCTGAAGTTGCCTGTGAATGTGGAGTTGGTGGCATGTGAAAACCGCATGTGGAGCATTCGTTTGTGTGGGATGCTCACCAAGCTTCATTTCAGTCCTAGGCACTCAAAGGGCACTAAGCATAGAGTGTGAAAAGTGAGTTTCCTTGAGAGCTGCATGGAAGCCTGATGGTGTGTGAAGTTAGTGAGCCAAATGGAGTTGTTCTCCCACAAGGACCACTCGGCTGATCCTTCTTCAATATGCCCTTCACCAACATGCAGTGTTTCCTTGATTGAATTAGCTCTCAAACCAATATTTGCGTCTAGAGCCTTTGCATTGAGGGCTATCTGAAAATGGCTGTGGCGCTGAAGTTACCTGAGAATGTGGAGTTGGTGGCATGTGAAACCCGCATGTGGAGCATTCGTTTGTGTGGGATGCTCACCAAGCTTCATTTCATTCCTAGGCACTCAAAGGGCACTAAGCATAGAGTGTGAAAACTGAGTTTCCTTGAGAGCTGCTTGGAAGTCTGATGGTGTGTGAAGTTAGTGAGCCAAATGGAGTTGTTCTCCCACAAGAACCACTCGGCTGATCCTTCTTCAATATGCCCTTCACCAACATGCAGTGTTTCCTTGATTGAATTAGCTCTCACACCAATATTTGCGTCTAGAGCCTTTGCATTGAGGGCTATCTGAAAACGGCTGTGGCGCTGAAGTTGCCTGTGAATGTGGAGTTGGTGGCATGTGAAACCCGCATGTGGAGCATTCGTTTGTGTGGGATGCTCTACCAGGTTCATTCCTAGATAATTCACTCAAAGGGCAATAAGCATAGAGTGTGAAAACTGAGTTTCCTTGAGAGCTGCTTGGAAGCCTGATGGTGTGTGAAGTTAGTGAGCCAAATGGAGTTATTCTCCCACAAGAACCACTCGGCTGATCCTTCTTCAATATGCCCTTCACCAACTTGCAGTGTTTCCTTGATTGAATTAGCTCTCAAACCAATATTTGCGTCTAGAGCCTTTGCATTGAGGGCTATCTGAAAATGGCTGTGGCGCTGAAGTTGCCTGAGAATGTGGAGTTGGTGGCATGTGGAACCCGCATGTGGAGCATTCGTTTGTGTTTGATGCTCAGCAAGCTTCATTTCAGTCCTCGCACTCAAAGGGCACTAAGCATAGAGTGTGAAAACTGAGTTTCCTTGAGAGCTGCTTGGAAGCCTGATGGTGTGTGAAGTTAGTGAGCCAAATGGAGTTGTTCTCCCACAAGGACCACTCGGCTGATCCTTCTTCAATATGCCCTTCACCAACATGCAGTGTTTCCTTGATTGAATTAGCTCTCACACCAATATTTGCGTCTAGAGCCTTTGCATTGAGGGCTATCTGGAAGCGGCTGTTTGCTGAAGTTGCCTGAGAATGTGGAGTTGGTGGCATGTGAAACCCGCATGTGGAGCATTCGTTTGTGTGGGATGCTCACCAAGCTTCATTTCATTCCTAGGCACTCAAAGGGCACTAAGCATAGAGTGTGAAAACTGAGTTTCCTTGAGAGCTGCTTGGAAGCCTGATGGTGTGTGAAGTTAGTGAGCCAAATGGAGTTGTTCTCCCACAAGGACCACTCGGCTGATCCTTCTTCAATATGCCCTTCACCAACATGCAGTGTTTTCTTGATTGAATTAGCTCTCACACCAATATTTGCGTCTAGAGCCTTTGCATTGAGGGCTATCTGAAAGCGGCTGTTCGCTGAAGTTGTCTGTGAATGTGGAGTTGGTGGCATGTGAAACCTGCATGTGGAACATTCGTTTGTGTGGGATGCTCTACCAGGTACATTCCTAGATAATTCACTCAAAGGGCACTAAGCATAGAGTGTGAAAACTGAGTTTCCTTGAGAGCTGCTTGGAGCCTGATGGTGTGTGAAGTTAGTGAGCCAAATGGAGTTGTTCTCCCACAAGAACCACTCGGCTGATCCTTGTTCAATATGCCCTTCACCAACATGCAGTGTTTCCTTGATTGAATTAGCTCTCACACCAATATTTGCGTCTAGAGCCTTTGCATTGAGGGCTGTCTGAAAACGGCTGTGGCGCTGAATTTGCCTGAGAATGTGGAGTTGGTGGCATGTGAAACCCGCATGTGGAGCATTCGTTTGTGTTGGATGCTCTACCAGATTCATTCCTAGATAATGCAGTGAAAGGGCACTAAGCATAGAGTGTGAAAATTGAGTTTCCTTGAGAGCTGCTTGGAAGCCTGATGGTGTGTGAAGTTAGTGAGCCAAATGGAGTTGTTCTCCCACAAGAACCACTCGCCTGATCCTTCTTCAATATGCCCTTCACCAACATGCAGTGTTTCCTTGATTGAATTAGCTCTCACACCAATATTTGCATCTAGAGCCTTTGCATTGAGGGCTGTCTGAAAACGGCTGTGGCGCTGAAGTTACCTGAGAATGTGGAGTTGGTGGCATGTGAAACCCGCATGTGGAGCATTCGTTTGTGTGGGATGCTCACCAAGCTTCATTTCAGTCCTAGGCACACAAACGGCACTAAGCATAGAGTGTGAAAACTGAGTTTCCTTGAGAGCTGCTTGGAAGCCTGATGGTGTGTGAAGTTAGTGAGCCAAATGGAGTTGTTCTCCCACAAGAACCACTCGGCTGATCCTTCTTCAATATGCCCTTCACCAACATGCAGTGTTTCCTTGATTGAATTAGCTCTCACACCAATATTTGCCTCTAGAGCCTTTGCATTGAGGGCTGTCTGAAAATGGCTGTTGCGCTGAAGTTGCCTGTGAATGTGGAGTTGGTGGCATGTGAAAACCGCATGTGGAGCATTCGTTTGTGTGGGATGCTCACCAAGCTTCATTTCAGTCCTAGGCACTCAAAGGGCACTAAGCATAGAGTGTGAAAAGTGAGTTTCCTTGAGAGCTGCATGGAAGCCTGATGGTGTGTGAAGTTAGTGAGCCAAATGGAGTTGTTCTCCCACAAGAACCACTCGGCTGATCCTTCTTCAATATGCCCTTCACCAACATGCAGTGTTTCCTTGATTGAATTAGCTCTCAAACCAATATTTGCGTCTAGAGCCTTTGCATTGAGGGCTATCTGAAAGCGGCTGTGGCGCTGAAGTTGCCTGAGAATGTGGAGTTGGTGGCATGTGAAACCCGCATGTGGAGCATTCGTTTGTGTGGGATGCTCACCAAGCTTCCTTTCAGTCCTAGGCACTCAAAGGGCACTAGGCATTGAGTGTGAAAACTGAGTTTCCTTGAGAGCTGCTTGGAAGCCTGATGGTGTGTGAAGTTAGTGAGCCAAATGGAGTTGTTCTCCCACAAGAACCACTCGGCTGATCCTTCTTCAATATGCCCTTCACCAACATGCAGTGTTTCCTTGATTGAATTAGCTCTCACACCAATATTTGCGTCTAGAGCCTTTGCATTGAGGGCTATCTGAAAACGGCTGTGGTGCTGAAGTTGCCTGTGAATGTGGAGTTTGTGGCATGTGAAACCCGCATGTGGAGCATTCGTTTGTGTGGGATGCTCTACCAGGTTCATTCCTAGATAATTCACTCAAAGGGCAATAAGCATAGAGTGTGAAAACTGAGTTTCCTTGAGAGCTGCTTGGAAGCCTGATGGTGTGTGAAGTTAGTGAGCCAAATGGAGTTATTCTCCCACAAGAACCACTCGGCTGATCCTTCTTCAATATGCCCTTCACCAACTTGCAGTGTTTCCTTGATTGAATTAGCTCTCACACAAATATTTGCGTCTAGAGCCTTTGCATTGAGGGCTATCTGAAAACGGCTGTGGCGCTGAAGTTGCCTGAGAATGTGGAGTTGGTGGCATGTGGAACCCGCATGTGGAGCATTCGTTTGTGTTTGATGCTCAGCAAGCTTCATTTCAGTCCTCGCACTCAAAGGGCACTAAGCATAGAGTGTGAAAACTGAGTTTCCTTGAGAGCTGCTTGGAAGCCTGATGGTGTGTGAAGTTAGTGAGCCAAATGGAGTTGTTCTCCCACAAGGACCACTCGGCTGATCCTTCTTCAATACGCCCTTCACCAACATGCAGTGTTTCCTTGATTGAATTAGCTCTCACACCAATATTTGCGTCTAGAGCCTTTGCATTGAGGGCTATCTGGAAGCGGCTGTTTGCTGAAGTTGCCTGAGAATGTGGAGTTGGTGGCATGTGAAACCCGCATGTGGAGCATTCGTTTGTGTGGGATGCTCACCAAGCTTCATTTCATTCCTAGGCACTCAAAGGGCACTAAGCATAGAGTGTGAAAACTGAGTTTCCTTGAGAGCTGCTTGGAAGCCTGATGGTGTGTGAAGTTAGTGAGCCAAATGGAGTTGTTCTCCCACAAGGACCACTCGGCTGATCCTTCTTCAATATGCCCTTCACCAACATGCAGTGTTTTCTTGATTGAATTAGCTCTCACACCAATATTTGCGTCTAGAGCCTTTGCATTGAGGGCTATCTGAAAGCGGCTGTTCGCTGAAGTTGTCTGTGAATGTGGAGTTGGTGGCATGTGAAACCTGCATGTGGAACATTCGTTTGTGTGGGATGCTCTACCAGGTACATTCCTAGATAATTCACTCAAAGGGCACAAAGCATAGAGTGTGAAAACTGAGTTTCCTTGAGAGCTGCTTGGAGCCTGATGGTGTGTGAAGTTAGTGAGCCAAATGGAGTTGTTCTCCCACAAGAACCACTCGGCTGATCCTTGTTCAATATGCCCTTCACCAACATGCAGTGTTTCCTTGATTGAATTAGCTCTCACACCAATATTTGCGTCTAGAGCCTTTGCATTGAGGGCTGTCTGAAAACGGCTGTGGCGCTGAAGTTGCCTGAGAATGTGGAGTTGGTGGCATGTGAAACCCGCATGTGGAGCATTCGTTTGTGTTGGATGCTCTACCAGATTCATTCCTAGATAATGCAGTGAAAGGGCACTAAGCATAGAGTGTGAAAACTGAGTTTCCTTGAGAGCTGCTTGGAAGCCTGATGGTGTGTGAAGTTAGTGAGCCAAATGGAGTTGTTCTCCCACAAGAACCACTCGCCTGATCCTTCTTCAATATGCCCTTCACCAACATGCAGTGTTTTCTTGATTGAATTAGCTCTCACACCAATATTTGCGTCTAGAGCCTTTGCATTGAGGGCTGTCTGAAAACGGCAGTGGCGCTGAAGTTACCTGAGAATGTGGAGTTGGTGGCATGTGAAACCCGCATGTGGAGCATTCGTTTGTGTGGGATGCTCACCAAGCTTCATTTCAGTCCTAGGCACACAAAGGGCACTAAGCATAGAGTGTGAAAACTGAGTTTCCTTGAGAGCTGCTTGGAAGCCTGATGGTGTGTGAAGTTAGTGAGCCAAATGGAGTTGATCTCCCACAAGAACCACTCGGCTGATCCTTCTTCAATATGCCCTTCACCAACATGCAGTGTTTCCTTGATTGAATTAGCTCTCACACCAATATTTGCCTCTAGAGCCTTTGCATTGAGGGCTGTCTGAAAATGGCTGTTGCGCTGAAGTTGCCTGTGAATGTGAAGTTGGTGGCATGTGAAAACCGCATGTGGAGCATTCGTTTGTGTGGGATGCTCACCAAGCTTCATTTCAGTCCTAGGCACTCAAAGGGCACTAAGCATAGAGTGTGAAAAGTGAGTTTCCTTGAGAGCTGCATGGAAGCCTGATGGTGTGTGAAGTTAGTGAGCCAAATGGAGTTGTTCTCCCACAAGGACCACTCGGCTGATCCTTCTTCAATATGCCCTTCACCAACATGCAGTGTTTCCTTGATTGAATTAGCTCTCAAACCAATATTTGCGTCTAGAGCCTTTGCATTGAGGGCTATCTGAAAATGGCTGTGGCGCTGAAGTTACCTGAGAATGTGGAGTTGGTGGCATGTGAAACCCGCATGTGGAGCATTCGTTTGTGTGGGATGCTCACCAAGCTTCATTTCATTCCTAGGCACTCAAAGGGCACTAAGCATAGAGTGTGAAAACTGAGTTTCCTTGAGAGCTGCTTGGAAGTCTGATGGTGTGTGAAGTTAGTGAGCCAAATGGAGTTGTTCTCCCACAAGAACCACTCGGCTGATCCTTCTTCAATATGCCCTTCACCAACATGCAGTGTTTCCTTGATTGAATTAGCTCTCACACCAATATTTGCGTCTAGAGCCTTTGCATTGAGGGCTATCTGAAAACGGCTGTGGCGCTGAAGTTGCCTGTGAATGTGGAGTTGGTGGCATGTGAAACCCGCATGTGGAGCATTCGTTTGTGTGGGATGCTCTACCAGGTTCATTCCTAGATAATTCACTCAAAGGGCAATAAGCATAGAGTGTGAAAACTGAGTTTCCTTGAGAGCTGCTTGGAAGCCTGATGGTGTGTGAAGTTAGTGAGCCAAATGGAGTTATTCTCCCACAAGAACCACTCGGCTGATCCTTCTTCAATATGCCCTTCACCAACTTGCAGTGTTTCCTTGATTGAATTAGCTCTCAAACCAATATTTGCGTCTAGAGCCTTTGCATTGAGGGCTATCTGAAAATGGCTGTGGCGCTGAAGTTGCCTGAGAATGTGGAGTTGGTGGCATGTGGAACCCGCATGTGGAGCATTCGTTTGTGTTTGATGCTCAGCAAGCTTCATTTCAGTCCTCGCACTCAAAGGGCACTAAGCATAGAGTGTGAAAACTGAGTTTCCTTGAGAGCTGCTTGGAAGCCTGATGGTGTGTGAAGTTAGTGAGCCAAATGGAGTTGTTCTCCCACAAGGACCACTCGGCTGATCCTTCTTCAATATGCCCTTCACCAACATGCAGTGTTTCCTTGATTGAATTAGCTCTCACACCAATATTTGCGTCTAGAGCCTTTGCATTGAGGGCTATCTGGAAGCGGCTGTTTGCTGAAGTTGCCTGAGAATGTGGAGTTGGTGGCATGTGAAACCCGCATGTGGAGCATTCGTTTGTGTGGGATGCTCACCAAGCTTCATTTCATTCCTAGGCACTCAAAGGGCACTAAGCATAGAGTGTGAAAACTGAGTTTCCTTGAGAGCTGCTTGGAAGCCTGATGGTGTGTGAAGTTAGTGAGCCAAATGGAGTTGTTCTCCCACAAGGACCACTCGGCTGATCCTTCTTCAATATGCCCTTCACCAACATGCAGTGTTTTCTTGATTGAATTAGCTCTCACACCAATATTTGCGTCTAGAGCCTTTGCATTGAGGGCTATCTGAAAGCGGCTGTTCGCTGAAGTTGTCTGTGAATGTGGAGTTGGTGGCATGTGAAACCTGCATGTGGAACATTCGTTTGTGTGGGATGCTCTACCAGGTACATTCCTAGATAATTCACTCAAAGGGCACTAAGCATAGAGTGTGAAAACTGAGTTTCCTTGAGAGCTGCTTGGAGCCTGATGGTGTGTGAAGTTAGTGAGCCAAATGGAGTTGTTCTCCCACAAGAACCACTCGGCTGATCCTTGTTCAATATGCCCTTCACCAACATGCAGTGTTTCCTTGATTGAATTAGCTCTCACACCAATATTTGCGTCTAGAGCCTTTGCATTGAGGGCTGTCTGAAAACGGCTGTGGCGCTGAAGTTGCCTGAGAATGTGGAGTTGGTGGCATGTGAAACCCGCATGTGGAGCATTCGTTTGTGTTGGATGCTCTACCAGATTCATTCCTAGATAATGCAGTGAAAGGGCACTAAGCATAGAGTGTGAAAATTGAGTTTCCTTGAGAGCTGCTTGGAAGCCTGATGGTGTGTGAAGTTAGTGAGCCAAATGGAGTTGTTCTCCCACAAGAACCACTCGCCTGATCCTTCTTCAATATGCCCTTCACCAACATGCAGTGTTTCCTTGATTGAATTAGCTCTCACACCAATATTTGCATCTAGAGCCTTTGCATTGAGGGCTGTCTGAAAACGGCTGTGGCGCTGAAGTTACCTGAGAATGTGGAGTTGGTGGCATGTGAAACCCGCATGTGGAGCATTCGTTTGTGTGGGATGCTCACCAAGCTTCATTTCAGTCCTAGGCACACAAACGGCACTAAGCATAGAGTGTGAAAACTGAGTTTCCTTGAGAGCTGCTTGGAAGCCTGATGGTGTGTGAAGTTAGTGAGCCAAATGGAGTTGTTCTCCCACAAGAACCACTCGGCTGATCCTTCTTCAATATGCCCTTCACCAACATGCAGTGTTTCCTTGATTGAATTAGCTCTCACACCAATATTTGCCTCTAGAGCCTTTGCATTGAGGGCTGTCTGAAAATGGCTGTTGCGCTGAAGTTGCCTGTGAATGTGGAGTTGGTGGCATGTGAAAACCGCATGTGGAGCATTCGTTTGTGTGGGATGCTCACCAAGCTTCATTTCAGTCCTAGGCACTCAAAGGGCACTAAGCATAGAGTGTGAAAAGTGAGTTTCCTTGAGAGCTGCATGGAAGCCTGATGGTGTGTGAAGTTAGTGAGCCAAATGGAGTTGTTCTCCCACAAGAACCACTCGGCTGATCCTTCTTCAATATGCCCTTCACCAACATGCAGTGTTTCCTTGATTGAATTAGCTCTCAAACCAATATTTGCGTCTAGAGCCTTTGCATTGAGGGCTATCTGAAAATGGCTGTGGCGCTGAAGTTACCTGAGAATGTGGAGTTGGTGGCATGTGAAACCCGCATGTGGAGCATTGGTTTGTGTGGGATGCTCTACCAGGTTCATTTCTAGATAATGCACTCAACGGGCACTAAGCATAGAGTGTGAAAACTGAGTTTCCTTGAGAGCTGCTTGGAAGCCTGATGGTGTGTGAAGTTAGTGAGCCAAATGGAGTTGTTCTCCCACAGGAATCACTCGGCTGATCCTTCTTCAATATGCCCTTCACCAACATGCAGTGTTTCCTTGATTGAATTAGCTCTCACATCAATATTTGCGTCTAGAGCCTTTGCATTGAGGGCTATCTGAAAACGGCTGTGGCGCTGAAGTTGCCTGTGAATGTGGAGGTGGTGGCATGTGAAACCCGCATGTGGAGCATTCGTTTGTGTGGGATGCTCTAAAAGGTTCATTCCTAGATAATGCAGTGAAAGGGTACTAAGCATAGAGTGTGAAAACTGAGTTTCCTTGAGAGCTGCTTGGAAGCCTGATGGTGTGTGAAGTTAGTGAGCCAAATGGAGTTGTTCTCCCACAAGAACCACTCGGCTGATCCTTCTTCAATATGCCCTTCACCAACATGCAGTGTTTCCTTGATTGAATTAGCTCTCACACCAATATTTGTGTCTAGAGCCTTTGCATTGAGGGCTATCTGAAAGCGGCTGTTTGCTGAAGTTGCCTGTGAATGTGGAGTTGGTGGCATGTGAAACCCGCATGTGGAGCATTCGTTTGTGTGGGATGCTCACCAAGCTTCATTTCAGTCCTGGGCACACAAAGGGCACTAAGCATAGAGTGTGAAAACTGAGTTTCCTTGAGAGCTGCTTGGAAGCCTGATGGTGTGTGAAGTTAGTGAGCCAAATGGAGTTGTTCTCCCACAAGGACCACTCGGCTGATCCTTCTTCAATATGCCCCTTCACCAACATGCAGTGTTTCCTTGATTGAATTAGCTCTCACACCAATATTTGCATCTAGAGCCTTTGCATTGAGGGCTATCTGAAAACGACTGTGGCGCTGAAGTTGCCTGAGAATGTGGAGTTGGTGGCATGTGAAACCCGCATGTGGAGCATTCGTTTGTGTGGGATGCTCACCAAGCTTCATTTCAGTCCTAGGCACTCAAAGAGCACTAAGCCTAGAGTGTGAAAACTGAGTTTCCTTGAGAGCTGCTTGGAAGCCTGATGGTGTGTGAAGTTAGTGAGCCAAATGGAGTTGTTCTCCCACAAGAACCACTCGGCTGATCCTTGTTCAATATGCCCTTCACCAACATGCAGTGTTTCCTTGATTGAATTAGCTCTCAGACCAATATTTGCGTCTAGAGCCTTTGCATTGAGGGCTGTCTGAAAACGGCTGTGGCGCTGAAGTTGCCTGAGAATGTGGAGTTGGTGGCATGTGAAACCCGCATGTGGAGCATTCGTTTGTGTTGGATGCTCTACCAGATTCATTCCTAGATAATGCAGTGAAAGGGCACTAAGCATAGAGTGTGAAAATTGAGTTTCCTTGAGAGCTGCTTGGAAGCCTGATGGTGTGTGAAGTTAGTGAGCCAAATGGAGTTGTTCTCCCACAAGAACCACTCGCCTGATCCTTGTTCAATATGCCCTTCACCAACATGCAGTGTTTCCTTGATTGAATTAGCTCTCACACCAATATTTGCGTCTAGAGCCTTTGCATTGAGGGCTGTCTGAAAACGGCTGTGGCGCTGAAGTTACCTGAGAATGTGGAGTTGGTGGCATGTGAAACCCGCATGTGGAGCATTCGTTTGTGTGGGATGCTCACCAAGCTTCATTTCAGTCCTAGGCACACAAACGGCACTAAGCATAGAGTGTGAAAACTGAGTTTCCTTGAGAGCTGCTTGGAAGCCTGATGGTGTGTGAAGTTAGTGAGCCAAATGGAGTTGTTCTCCCACAAGAACCACTCGGCTGATCCTTCTTCAATATGCCCTTCACCAACATGCAGTGTTTCCTTGATTGAATTAGCTCTCACACCAATATTTGCCTCTAGAGCCTTTGCATTGAGGGCTGTCTGAAAATGGCTGTTGCGCTGAAGTTGCCTGTGAATGTGGAGTTGGTGGCATGTGAAAACCGCATGTGGAGCATTCGTTTGTGTGGGATGCTCACCAAGCTTCATTTCAGTCCTAGGCACTCAAAGGGCACTAAGCATAGAGTGTGAAAACTGAGTTTCCTTGAGAGCTGCATGGAAGCCTGATGGTGTGTGAAGTTAGTGAGCCAAATGGAGTTGTTCTCCCACAAGAACCACTCGGCTGATCCTTCTTCAATATGCCCTTCACCAACATGCAGTGTTTCCTTGATTGAATTAGCTCTCAAACCAATATTTGCGTCTAGAGCCTTTGCATTGAGGGCTATCTGAAAATGGCTGTGGCGCTGAAGTTACCTGAGAATGTGGAGTTGGTGGCATGTGAAACCCGCATGTGGAGCATTGGTTTGTGTGGGATGCTCTACCAGGTTCATTTCTAGATAATGCACTCAACGGGCACTAAGCATAGAGTGTGAAAACTGAGTTTCCTTGAGAGCTGCTTGGAAGCCTGATGGTGTGTGAAGTTAGTGAGCCAAATGGAGTTGTTCTCCCACAGGAATCACTCGGCTGATCCTTCTTCAATATGCCCTTCACCAACATGCAGTGTTTCCTTGATTGAATTAGCTCTCACATCAATATTTGCGTCTAGAGCCTTTGCATTGAGGGCTATCTGAAAACGGCTGTGGCGCTGAAGTTGCCTGTGAATGTGGAGGTGGTGGCATGTGAAACCCGCATGTGGAGCATTCGTTTGTGTGGGATGCTCTAAAAGGTTCATTCCTAGATAATGCAGTGAAAGGGTACTAAGCATAGAGTGTGAAAACTGAGTTTCCTTGAGAGCTGCTTGGAAGCCTGATGGTGTGTGAAGTTAGTGAGCCAAATGGAGTTGTTCTCCCACAAGAACCACTCGGCTGATCCTTCTTCAATATGCCCTTCACCAACATGCAGTGTTTCCTTGATTGAATTAGCTCTCACACCAATATTTGCCTCTAGAGCCTTTGCATTGAGGGCTATCTGAAAACGGCTGTGGCGCAGAAGTTGCGTGAAAATGTGGAGTTGGTGGCATGTGAAACCCGCATGTGGAGCATTTGTTTGTGTGGGATGCTCACCAAGCTTCATTTCAGTCCTAGGCACTCAAAGGGCACTAAGCATAGAGTGTGAAAACTGAGTTTCCTTGAGAGCTGCTTGGAAGCCTGATGGTGTGTGAAGTTAGTGAGCCAAATGGAGTTGTTCTCCCACAAGAACCACTCGGCTTATCCTTCTTCAATATGCCCTTCACCAACATGCAGTGTTTCCTTGATTGAATTAGCTCTCACACCATTATTTGCGTCTAGAGCCTTTGCATTGAGGGCTATCTGAAAGCGGCTGTTTGCTGAAGTTGCCTGTGAATGTGGAGTTGGTGGCATGTGAAACCCGCATGTGGAGCATTCGTTTGTGTGGGATGCTCACCAAGCTTCATTTCAGTCCTGGGCACACAAAGGGCACTAAGCATAGAGTGTGAAAACTGAGTTTCCTTGAGAGCTGCTTGGAAGCCTGATGGTGTGTGAAGTTAGTGAGCCAAATGGAGTTGTTCTCCCACAAGGACCACTCGGCTGATCCTTCTTCAATATGCCCTTCACCAACATGCAGTGTTTCCTTGATTGAATTAGCTCTCACACCAATATTTGCATCTAGAGCCTTTGCATTGAGGGCTATCTGAAAACGACTGTGGCGCTGAAGTTGCCTGAGAATGTGGAGTTGGTGGCATGTGAAACCCGCATGTGGAGCATTCGTTTGTGTGGGATGCTCACCAAGCTTCATTTCAGTCCTAGGCACTCAAAGAGCACTAAGCCTAGAGTGTGAAAACTGAGTTTCCTTGAGAGCTGCTTGGAAGCCTGATGGTGTGTGAAGTTAGTGAGCCAAATGGAGTTGTTCTCCCACAAGAACCACTCGGCTGATCCTTCTTCAATATGCCCTTCACCAACATGCAGTGCTTCCTTGATTGAATTAGCTCTCACACCAATATTTGCGTCTAGAGCCTTTGCATTGAGGGCTATCTGAAAACGGCTGTGGCGCTGAAGTTGCCTGTGAATGTGGAGTTGGTGGCATGTGAAACCCGCATGTGGAGCATTCGTTTGTGTGGGATGCTCTACCAGGTTCATTCCTAGATAATTCACTCAAAGGGCAATAAGCATAGAGTGTGAAAACTGAGTTTCCTTGAGAGCTGCTTGGAAGCCTGATGGTGTGTGAAGTTAGTGAGGCAAATGGAGTTGTTCTCCCACAAGAACCACTCGGCTGATCCTTCTTCAATATGCCCTTCACCAACATGCAGTGTTTCCTTGATTGAATTAGCTCTCACACAAATATTTGCGTCTAGAGCCTTTGCATTGAGGGCTATCTGAAAGCGGCTGTTTGCTGAAGTTGCCTGAGAATGTGGAGTTGGTGGCATGTGAAACCCGCATGTGGAGCATTGGTTTGTGTGGGATGCTCTACCAGATTCATTCCTAGATAATGCATTCAAAGGGCACTAAGCATAGAGTGTGAAAACTGAGTTTCCTTGAGAGCTGCTTGGAAGCCTGATGGTGTGTGAAGTTAGTGAGCCAAATGGAGTTGTTCTCCCACAAGAACCACTCGGCTGATCCTTCTTCAATATGCCCTTCACCAACATGCAGTGTTTCCTTGATTGAATTAGCTCTCACACCAATATTTGCATCTAGAGCCTTTGCATTGAGGGCTATCTGAAAGCGGCTGTTCGCTGAAGTTGTCTGTGAATGTGGAGTTGGTGGCATGTGAAACCTGCATGTGGAACATTCGTTTGTGTGGGATGCTCTACCAGGTACATTCCTAGATAATTCACTCAAAGGGCAATAAGCATAGAGTGTGAAAACTGAGTTTCCTTGAGAGCTGCTTGGAAGCCTGATGGTGTGTGAAGTTAGTGAGCCAAATGGAGTTGTTCTCCCACAAGAACCACTCGGCTGATCCTTCTTCAATATGCCCTTCAGCAAGATGCAGTGTTTCCTTGATTGAATTAGCTCTCAGACCAATATTTGCGTCTAGAGCCTTTACATTGAGGGCTGTCTGAAAACGGCTGTGGCGCTGAAGTTACCTGAGAATGTGGAGTTGGTGGCATGTGAAACCCGCATGTGGAGCATTCGTTTGTGTGGGATGCTCTACCAGATTCATTCCTAGATAATGCACTCAAAGGGCACTAAGCATAGAGTGTGAAAACTGAGTTTCCTTGAGAGGTGCTTGGAAGCCTGATGGTGTGTGAAGTTAGTGAACCAAATGGAGTTGTTCTCCCACAAGGACCACTCGGCTGATTCTTCTTCATTATGCCCTTCACCAACATGCAGTGTTTCCTTGATTGAATTAGCTCTCACACCAATATTTGCGTCTAGAGCCTTTGCATTGAGGGCTATCTGAAAATGGCTGTGGCGCTGAAGTTGCCTGTGAATGTGGAGTTGGTGGCATGTGAAACCCGCATGTGGAGCATTCGTTTGTGTGGGATGCTCTACCAGATTCATTCCTAGATAATGCATTCAAAGGGCACTAAGCATAGAGTGTGAAAACTGAGTTTCCTTGAGAGCTGCTTGGAAGCCTGATGGTGTGTGAAGTTAGTGAGCCAAATGGAGTTGTTCTCCCACAAGAACCACTCGGCTGATCCTTCTTCAATATGCGCTTCACCAACATGCAGTGTTTCCTTGATTGAATTAGCTCTCAGACCAATATTTGCGTCTAGAGCCTTTGCATTGAGGGCTGTCTGAAAACGGCTGTTTGCTGAAGTTGCCTGAGAATGTGGAGTTGGTGGCATGTGAAACCCGCATGTGGAGCATTCGTTTGTGTGGGATGCTCTACCAGATTCATTCCTAGATAATGCAGTGAAAGGGCACTAAGCATAGAGTGTGAAAACTGAGTTTCCTTGAGAGCTGCTTGGAAGCCTGATGGTGTGTGAAGTTAGTGAGCCAAATGGAGTTGTTCTCCCACAAGAACCACTCGGCTTATCCTTCTTCAATATGCCCTTCAGCAAGATGCAGTGTTTCCTTGATTGAATTAGCTCTCACACCATTATTTGCGTCTAGAGCCTTTGCATTGAGGGCTATCTGAAAACGGCTGTGGCGCTGAAGTTGCCTGTGAATGTGGAGTTGGTGGCATGTGAAACCCGCATGTGGAGCATTCGTTTGTGTGGGATGCTCTACCAGGTTCATTCCTAGATAATTCACTCAAAGGGCAATAAGCATAGAGTGTGAAAACTGAGTTTCCTTGAGAGCTGCTTGGAAGCCTGATGGTGTGTGAAGTTAGTGAGCCAAATGGAGTTGTTCTCCCACAAGGACCACTCGGCTGATCCTTCTTCAATATGCCCTTCACCAACATGCAGTGTTTCCTTGATTGAATTAGCTCTCACACCAATATTTGCGTCTAGAGCCTTTGCATTGCGGGCTATCTGAAAACGGCTGTGGCGCTGAAGTTGCCTGAGAATGTGGAGTTGGTGGCATGTGAAACCCGCATGTGGAGCATTCGTTTGTGTGGGATGCTCACCAAGCTTCATTTCAGCCATAGGCACTCAAAGGGCACTAAGCATAGAGTGTGAAAACTGAGTTTCCTTGAGAGCTGCTTGGAAAACTGATGGTGTGTGAAGTTAGTGAGCCAAATGGAGTTGTTCTCCCACAAGAACCACTCGGCTGATCCTTCTTCAATATGCCCTTCACCAACATGCAGTGTTTCCTTGATTGAATTAGCTCTCACACCAATATTTGCGTCTAGAGCCTTTGCATGGACGGCTATCTGAAAACGGCTGTGGCGCTGAAGTTGCCTGTGAATGTGGAGTTGGTGGCATGTGAAACCCGCATGTGGAGCATTCGTTTGTGTGGGATGCTCTACCAGGTTCATTCCTAGATAATTCAATCAAAGGGCAATAAGCATAGAGTGTGAAAACTGAGTTTCCTTGAGAGCTGCTTGGAAGCCTGATGGTGTGTGAAGTTAGTGAGCCAAATGGAATTGTTCTCCCACAAGAACCACTGGGCTGATCCTTCTTCAATATGCCCTTCACCAACATGCAGTGTTTCCTTGATTGAATTAGCTCTCACACAAATATTTGCGTCTAGAGCCTTTGCACTGAGGGCTATCTGAAAACGGCTGTGGCGCTGAAGTTGCCTGTGAATGTGGAGTTGGTGGCATGTGAAACCCGCATGTGGAGCATTCGTTTGTGTGGGATGCTCACCAAGCTTCATTTCAGTCCTAGGCACTCAAAGGGCACTAAGCATAGAGTGTGAAAACTGAGTTTCCTTGAGAGCTGCTTGGAAGCCTGATGGTGTGTGAAGTTAGTGAGCCAAATGGAGTTGTTCTCCCACAAGGACCACTCGGCTGATCCTTCTTCAATATGCCCTTCACCAACATGCAGTGTTTCCTTGATTGAATTAGCTCTCACACCAATATTTGCGTCTAGAGCCTTTGCATTGAGGGCTATCTGAAAGCGGCTGTTTCCTGAAGTTGCCTGAGAATGTGGAGTTGTGGCATGTGAAACCCGCATGTGGAGCATTCGTTTGTGTGGGATGCTCTACCAGATTCATTCCTAGATAATGCATTCAAAGGGCACTAAGCATAGAGTGTGAAAACTGAGTTTCCTTGAGAGGTGCTTGGAAGCCTGATGGTGTGTGAAGTTAGTGAGCCAAATGGAGTTGTTCTCCCACAAGAACCACTCGGCTTATCCTTCTTCAATATGCCCTTCAGCAAGATGCAGTGTTTCCTTGATTGAATTAGCTCTCACACCAATATTTGCGTCTAGAGCCTTTGCATTGAGGGCTGTCTGAAAACGGCTGTGGCGCTGAAGTTACCTGAGAATGTGGAGTTGGTGGCATGTGAAACCCGCATGTGGAGCATTCGTTTGTGTGGGATGCTCTACCAGATTCATTCCTAGATAATGCACTCAAAGGGCACTAAGCATAGAGTGTGAAAACTGAGTTTCCTTGAGAGCTGCTTGGAAGCCTGATGGTGTGTGAAGTTAGTGAGCCAAATGGAGTTGTTCTCCCACAAGAACCACTCGGCTGATCCTTCTTCAATATGCCCTTCACCAACATGCAGTGTTTCCTTGATTGAATTAGCTCTCACACCATTATTTGCGTCTAGAGCCTTTGCATTGAGGACTATCTGAAAGTGGCTGTTTGCTGAAGTTGCCTGAGAATGTGGAGTTGGTGGCATGTGAAACCCGCATGTGGAGCATTTGTTTGTGTGGGATGCTCACCAAGCTTCATTTCAGTCCTAGGCACACAAAGGGCACTAAGCATAGAGTGTGAAAACTGAGTTTCCTTGAGAGCGGCTTGGAAGCCTGATGGTGTGTGAAGTTAGTGAGCCAAATGGAGTTGTTCTCCCACAAGGACCACTCGGCTGATCCTTCTTCAATATGCCCTTCACCAACATGCAGTGTTTCCTTGATTGAAATAGCTCTCACACAATTATTTGCGTCTAGAGCCTTTGCATTGAGGGCTATCTGAAAACGGCTGTGGCGCTGAAGTTGCCTGAGAATGTGGAGTTGGTGGCATGTGAAACCCGCATGTGGAGCATTCGTTTGTGTGGGATGCACACCAAGCTTCATTTCAGTCATAGGCACTCAAAGGGCACTAAGCATAGAGTGTGAAAACTGAGTTTCCTTGAGAGCTGCTTGGAAGCCTGATGGTGTGTGAAGTTAGTGAGCCAAATGGAGTTGTTCTCCCACAAGAACCACTCAGCTGATCCTTCTTCAATATGCCCTTCACCAACATGCAGTGTTTCCTTGATTGAATTAGCTCTCACACCAATATTTGCGTCTAGAGCCTTTGCATTGAGGGCTATGTGAAAACGGCTGTGGCGCTGAAGTTGCCTGTGAATGTGGAGTTTGTGGCATGTGAAACCCGCATGTGGAGCATTCGTTTGTGTGGGATGCTCTACCAGGTTCATTCCTAGATAATTCACTCAAAGGGCAATAAGCATAGAGTGTGAAAACTGAGTTTCCTTGAGAGCTGCTTGGAAGCCTGATGGTGTGTGAAGTTAGTGAGCCAAATAGAGTTGTTCTCCCACAAGAACCACTCGGCTGATCCTTCTTCAATATGCCCTTCACCAACATGCAATGTTTCCTTGATTGAATTAGCTCTCACACCAATATTTGCGTCTAGAGCCTTTGCATTGAGGGCTATCTGAAAACGGCTGTGGCGCTGAAGTTGCCTGTGAATGTGGAGTTGGTGGCATGTGAAACCCGCATGTGGGGCATTCGTTTGTGTGGGATGCTCTACCAGGTTCATTCCTAGATAATTCACTCAAAGGGCAATAAGCATAGAGTGTGAAAACTGAGTTTCCTTGAGAGCTGCTTGGAAGCCTGATGGTGTGTGAAGTTAGTGAGCCAAATGGAGTTGTTCTCCCACAAGAACCACTCGGCTGATCCTTCTTCAATATGCCCTTCACCAACATGCAGTGTTTCCTTGATTGAATTAGCTCTCGCACAAATATTTGCGTCTAGAGCCTTTGCATTGAGGGCTATCTGAAAACGGCTGTGGCGCTGAAGTTGCCTGTGAATGTGGAGTTGGTGGCATGTGAAACCCGCATGTGGAGCATTCGTTTGTGTGGGATGCTCTACCAGGTTCATTCCTAGATAATTCACTCAAAGGGCAATAAGCATAGAGTGTGAAAACTGAGTTTCCTTGAGAGCTGCTTGGAAGCCTGATGGTGTGTGAAGTTAGTGAGCCAAATGGAGTTGTTCTCCCACAAGGACCACTCGGCTGATCCTTCTTCAATATGCCCTTCACCAACATGCAGTGTTTCCTTGATTGAATTAGCTCTCACACCAATATTTGCCTCTAGAGCCTTTGCATTGAGGGCTGTCTGAAAACGGCTGTGGCGCTGAAGTTACCTGAGAATGTGGAGTTGGTGGCATGTGAAACCCGCATGTGGAGCATTCGTTTGTGTGGGATGCTCTCCCAGATTCATTCCTAGATAATGCAGTGAAAGGGCACTAAGCATAGAGTGTGAAAACTGAGTTTCCTTGAGAGCTGCTTGGAAGCCTGATGGTGTGTGAAGTTAGTGAGCCAAATGGAGTTGTTCTCCCACAAGGACCACTCGGTTGATCCTTCTTCAATATGCCCTTCACCAACATGCAGTGTTTCCTTGATTGAATTAGCTCTCACACCAATATTTGCGTCTAGAGCCTTTGCATTGAGGGCTATCTGAAAACGGCTGTGGCGCTGAATTTGCCTGAGAATGTGGAGTTGGTGGCATGTGAAACCCGCATGTGGAGCATTCGTTTGTGTGGGATGCTCACCAAGCTTCATTTCAGTCCTAGGCACTCAAAGGGCACTAAGCATAGAGTGTGAAAACTGAGTTTCCTTGAGAGCTGCTTGGAAGCCTGATGGTGTGTGAAGTTAGTGAGCCAAATGGAGTTGTTCTCCCACAAGAACCACTTGGCTGATCCTTCTTCAATATGCCCTTCACCAACATGCAGTGTTTCCTTGATTGAATTAGCTCTCACACCAATATTTGCGTCTAGAGCCTTTGCATTGAGGGCTATCTGAAAACGGCTGTGGCGCTGAGGTTGCCTTTGAATGTGGAGTTTGTGACATGTGAAACCCGCATGTGGAGCATTGGTTTGTGTGGGATGCTCTATCAGGTTCATTCCTAGATAATTCACTCAAAGAGCAATAAGCATAGAGTGTGAAAACTGAGTTTCCTTGAGAGCTGCTTGGAAGCCTGATGGTGTGTGAAGTTAGTGAGCCAAATGGAGTTGTTCTCCCACAAGGACCACTCGGCTGATCCTTCTTCAATATGCCCTTCAGCAACATGCAGTGTTTCCTTGATTGAATTAGCTCTCACACCATTATTTGCGTCTAGAGCCTTTGCATTGAGGGCTATCTGAAAGCGGCTGTTTGCTGAAGTTGCCTGAGAATGTGGAGTTGGTGGCATGTGAAACCCGCATGTGGAGCATTCGTTTGTGTGGGATGCTCACCAAGCTTCATTTCAGTCCTCGCACTCAAAGGGCAATAAGCATAGAGTGTGAAAACTGAGTTTCCTTGAGAGCTGCTTGGAAGCCTGATGGTGTGTGAAGTTAGTGAGCCAAATGGAGTTGTTCTCCCACAAGGACCACTCGGCTGATCCTTCTTCAATATGCCCTTCACCAACATGCAGTGTTTCCTTGATTGAATTAGCTCTCACACCAATATTTGCGTCTAGAGCCTTTGCATTGAGGGCTATCTGAAAACGGCTGTGGCGCTGAAGTTGCCTGAGAATGTGGAGTTGGTGGCATGTGAAACCCGCATGTGGAGCATTCGTTTGTGTGGGATGCTCACCAAGCTTCATTTCAGTCCTAGGCACTCAAAGGGCACTAAGCATAGAGTGTGAAAACTGAGTTTCCTTGAGAGCTGCTTGGAAGTCTGATGGTGTGTGAAGTTAGTGAGCCAAATGGAGTTGTTCTCCCACAAGAACCACTCGGCTGATCCTTCTTCAATATGCCCTTCACCAACATGCAGTGTTTCCTTGATTGAATTAGCTCTCACACCAATATTTGCGTCTAGAGCCTTTGCATTGAGGACTATCTGAAAACGGCTGTGGCGCTGAAGTTGCCTGTGAATGTGGAGTTTGTGGCATGTGAAACCCGCATGTGGAGCATTCGTTTGTGTGGGATGCTCTACCAGGTTCATTCCTAGATAATTCACTCAAAGGGCAATAAGCATAGAGTGTGAAAACTGAGTTTCCTTGAGAGCTGCTTGGAAGCCTGATGGTGTGTGAAGTTAGTGAGCCAAATGGAGTTATTCTCCCACAAGAACCACTCGGCTGATCCTTCTTCAATATGCCCTTCACCAACTTGCAGTGTTTCCTTGATTGAATTAGCTCTCACACAAATATTTGCGTCTAGAGCCTTTGCATTGAGGGCTATCTGAAAACGGCTGTGGCGCTGAAGTTGCCTGAGAATGTGGAGTTGGTGGCATGTGGAACCCGCATGTGGAGCATTCGTTTGTGTTTGATGCTCAGCAAGCTTCATTTCAGTCCTCGCACTCAAAGGGCACTAAGCATAGAGTGTGAAAACTGAGTTTCCTTGAGAGCTGCTTGGAAGCCTGATGGTGTGTGAAGTTAGTGAGCCAAATGGAGTTGTTCTCGCACAAGGACCACTCGGCTGATCCTTCTTCAATATGCCCTTCACCAACATGCAGTGTTTCCTTGATTGAATTAGCTCTCACACCAATATTTGCGTCTAGAGCCTTTGCATTGAGGGCTATCTGGAAGCGGCTGTTTGCTGAAGTTGCCTGAGAATGTGGAGTTGGTGGCATGTGAAACCCGCATGTGGAGCATTCGTTTGTGTGGGATGCTCACCAAGCTTCATTTCAGTCCTAGGCACTCAAAGGGCACTAAGCATAGAGTGTGAAAACTGAGTTTCCTTGAGAGCTGCTTGGAAGCCTGATGGTGTGTGAAGTTAGTGAGCCAAATGGAGTTGTTCTCCCACAAGAACCACTCGGCTGATCCTTCTTCAATATGCCCTTCACCAACATGCAGTGTTTTCTTGATTGAATTAGCTCTCACACCAATATTTGCGTCTAGAGCCTTTGCATTGAGGGCTATCTGAAAGCGGCTGTTCGCTGAAGTTGTCTGTGAATGTGGAGTTGGTGGCATGTGAAACCTTCATATGGACCATTCGTTTGTGTGGGATGCTCTACCAGATTCATTCCTAGATAATGCAGTGAAAGGGCACTAAGCATAGAGTGTGAAAACTGAGTTTCCTTGAGAGCTGCTTGGAAGCCTGATGGTGTGTGAAGTTAGTGAGCCAAATGGAGTTGTTCTCCCACAAGAACCACTCGCCTGATCCTTCTTCAATATGCCCTTCACCAACATGCAGTGTTTCCTTGATTGAATTAGCTCTCACACCAATATTTGCGTCTAGAGCCTTTGCATTGAGGGCTGTCTGAAAACGGCTGTGGCGCTGAAGTTACCTGAGAATGTGGAGTTGGTGGCATGTGAAACCCGCATGTGGAGCATTCGTTTGTGTGGGATGCTCACCAAGCTTCATTTCAGTCCTAGGCACACAAAGGGCACTAAGCATAGAGTGTGAAAACTGAGTTTCCTTGAGAGCTGCTTGGAAGCCTGATGGTGTGTGAAGTTAGTGAGCCAAATGGAGTTGATCTCCCACAAGAACCACTCGGCTGATCCTTCTTCAATATGCCCTTCACCAACATGCAGTGTTTCCTTGATTGAATTAGCTCTCACACCAATATTTGCCTCTAGAGCCTTTGCATTGAGGGCTGTCTGAAAATGGCTGTTGCGCTGAAGTTACCTGAGAATGTGGAGTTGGTGGCATGTGAAACCCGCATGTGGAGCATTCGTTTGTGTGGGATGCTCACCAAGCTTCATTTCAGTCCTAGGCACTCAAAGGGCACTAAGCATAGAGTGTGAAAAGTGAGTTTCCTTGAGAGCTGCATGGAAGCCTGATGGTGTGTGAAGTTAGTGAGCCAAATGGAGTTGTTCTCCCACAAGGACCACTCGGCTGATCCTTCTTCAATATGCCCTTCACCAACATGCAGTGTTTCCTTGATTGAATTAGCTCTCACACCAATATTTGCGTCTAGAGCCTTTGCATTGAGGGCTATGTGAAAACGGCTGTGGCGCTGAAGTTGCCTGAGAATGTGGAGTTGGTGGCATGTGAAACCCGCATGTGGAGCATTCGTTTGTGTGGGATGCTCTACCAGGTTCATTCCTAGATAATTCACTCAAAGGGCAATAAGCATAGAGTGTGAAAACTGAGTTTCCTTGAGAGCTGCTTGGAAGCCTGATGGTGTGTGAAGTTAGTGAGCCAAATGGAGTTGTTCTCCCACAAGAACCACTCGGCTGATCCTTCTTCAATATGCCCTTCACCAACATGCAATGTTTCCTTGATTGAATTAGCTCTCACACCAATATTTGCGTCTAGAGCCTTTGCATTGAGGGCTATCTGAAAACGGCTGTGGCGCTGAAGTTGCCTGTGAATATGGAGTTGGTGGCATGTGAAACCCGCATGTGGAGCATTCGTTTGTGTGGGATGCTCACCAAGCTTCATTTCAGTCCTAAGCACTCAAAGGGCACTAAGCATAGAGTGTGAAAACTGAGTTTCCTTGAGAGCTGCTTGGAAGCCTGATGGTGTGTGAAGTTAGTTAGCCAAATGGAGTTGTTCTCCCACAAGAACCACTCGGCTGATCCTTCTTCAATATGCCCTTCACCATCATGCAGTGTTTCCTTGATTGAATTAGCTCTCACACCAATATTTGCGTCTAGAGCCTTTGCATTGAGGGCTATCTGAAAGCGGCTGTTCGCTGAAGTTGTCTGAGAATGTGGAGTTGGTGGCATGTGAAACCTGCATATGGAACATTCGTTTGTGTGGGATGCTCTACCAGGTACATTCCTAGATAATTCACTCAAAGGGCACTAAGCATAGAGTGTGAAAACTGAGTTTCCTTGAGAGCTGCTTGGAGCCTGATGGTGTGTGAAGTTAGTGAGCCAAATGGAGTTGTTCTCCCACAAGAACCACTCGGCTGATCCTTCTTCAATATGCCCTTCACCAACATGCAGTGTTTCCTTGATTGAATTAGCTCTAACACCAATATTTGCGTCTAGAGCCTTTGCATTGAGGGCTGTCTGAAAACGGCTGTGGCGCTGAAGTTACCTGAGAATGTGGAGTTGGTGGCATGTGAAACCCGCATGTGGAGCATTCGTTTGTGTGGGATGCTCACCAAGCTTCATTTCAGTCCTAGGCACTCAAAGGGCACTAAGCATAGAGTGTGAAAACTGAGTTTCCTTGAGAGCTGCTTGGAAGCCTGATGGTGTGTGAAGTTAGTGAGCCAAATGGAGTTGTTCTCCCACAAGGACCACTCGGCTGATCCTTCTTCAATATGCCCTTCACCAACATGCAGTGTTTCCTTGATTGAATTAGCTCTCACACCAATATTTGCGTCTAGAGCCTTTGCATTGAGGGCTATCTGAAAGCGGCTGTTTCCTGAAGTTGCCTGAGAATGTGGAGTTGTGGCATGTGAAACCCGCATGTGGAGCATTCGTTTGTGTGGGATGCTCTACCAGATTCATTCCTAGATAATGCATTCAAAGGGCACTAAGCATAGAGTGTGAAAACTGAGTTTCCTTGAGAGCTGCTTGGAAGCCTGATGGTGTGTGAAGTTAGTGAGCCAAATGGAGTTGTTCTCCCACAAGAACCACTCGGCTTATCCTTCTTCAATATGCCCTTCAGCAACATGCAGTGTTTCCTTGATTGAATTAGCTCTCACACCATTATTTGCGTCTAGAGCCTTTGCATTGAGGGCTATCTGAAAGCGGCTGTTTGCTGAAGTTGCCTGAGAATGTGGAGTTGGTGGCATGTGAAACCCGCATGTGGAGCATTCGTTTGTGTGGGATGCTCACCAAGCTTCATTTCAGTCCTAGGCACACAAAGGGCAATAAGCATAGAGTGTGAAAACTGAGTTTCCTTGAGAGCTGCTTGGAAGCCTGATGGTGTGTGAAGTTAGTGAGCCAAATGGAGTTGTTCTCCCACAAGGACCACTCGGCTGATCCTTCTTCAATATGCCCTTCACCAACATGCAGTGTTTCCTTGATTGAATTAGCTCTCACACCAATATTTGCGTCTAGAGCCTTTGCATTGAGGGCTATCTGAAAACGGCTGTGGCGCTGAAGTTGCCTGAGAATGTGGAGTTGGTGGCATGTGAAACCCGCATGTGGAGCATTCGTTTGTGTGGGATGCTCACCAAGCTTCATTTCAGTCCTAGGCACTCAAAGGGCACTAAGCATAGAGTGTGAAAACTGAGTTTCCTTGAGAGCTGCTTGGAAGTCTGATGGTGTGTGAAGTTAGTGAGCCAAATGGAGTTGTTCTCCCACAAGAACCACTCGGCTGATCCTTCTTCAATATGCCCTTCACCAACATGCAGTGTTTCCTTGATTGAATTAGCTCTCACACCAATATTTGCGTCTAGAGCCTTTGCATTGAGGGCTATCTGAAAACGGCTGTGGCGCTGAAGTTGCCTGTGAATGTGGAGTTTGTGGCATGTGAAACCCGCATGTGGAGCATTCGTTTGTGTGGGATGCTCTACCAGGTTCATTCCTAGATAATTCACTCAAAGGGCAATAAGCATAGAGTGTGAAAACTGAGTTTCCTTGAGAGCTGCTTGGAAGCCTGATGGTGTGTGAAGTTAGTGAGCCAAATGGAGTTATTCTCCCACAAGAACCACTCGGCTGATCCTTCTTCAATATGCCCTTCACCAACTTGCAGTGTTTCCTTGATTGAATTAGCTCTCACACAAATATTTGCGTCTAGAGCCTTTGCATTGAGGGCTATCTGAAAACGGCTGTGGCGCTGAAGTTGCCTGAGAATGTGGAGTTGGTGGCATGTGGAACCCGCATGTGGAGCATTCGTTTGTGTTTGATGCTCAGCAAGCTTCATTTCAGTCCTCGCACTCAAAGGGCACTAAGCATAGAGTGTGAAAACTGAGTTTCCTTGAGAGCTGCTTGGAAGCCTGATGGTGTTTGAAGTTAGTGAGCCAAATGGAGTTGTTCTCCCACAAGAACCACTCGGCTGATCCTTCTTCAATATGCCCTTCACCAACATGCAGTGTTTCCTTGATTGAATTAGCTCTCACACCAATATTTGCCTCTAGAGCCTTTGCATTGAGGGCTGTCTGAAAATGGCTGTTGCGCTGAAGTTACCTGAGAATGTGGAGTTGGTGGCATGTGAAAACCGCATGTGGAGCATTCGTTTGTGTGGGATGCTCACCAAGCTTCATTTCAGTCCTAGGCACTCAAAGGGCACTAAGCATAGAGTGTGAAAAGTGAGTTTCCTTGAGAGCTGCATGGAAGCCTGATGGTGTGTGAAGTTAGTGAGCCAAATGGAGTTGTTCTCCCACAAGGACCACTCGGCTGATCCTTCTTCAATATGCCCTTCACCAACATGCAGTGTTTCCTTGATTGAATTAGCTCTCACACCAATATTTGCGTCTAGAGCCTTTGCATTGAGGGCTATGTGAAAACGGCTGTGGCGCTGAAGTTGCCTGTGAATGTGGAGTTGGTGGCATGTGAAACCCGCATGTGGAGCATTCGTTTGTGTGGGATGCTCTACCAGGTTCATTCCTAGATAATTCACTCAAAGGGCAATAAGCATAGAGTGTGAAAACTGAGTTTCCTTGAGAGCTGCTTGGAAGCCTGATGGTGTGTGAAGTTAGTGAGCCAAATGGAGTTGTTCTCCCACAAGAACCACTCGGCTGATCCTTCTTCAATATGCCCTTCACCAACATGCAGTGTTTCCTTGATTGAATTAGCTCTCACACCAATATTTGCGTCTAGAGCCTTTGCATTGAGGGCTATCTGAAAACGGCTGTGGCGCTGAAGTTGCCTGTGAATGTGGAGTTTGTGGCATGTGAAACCCGCATGTGGAGCATTCGTTTGTGTGGGATGCTCTACCAGGTTCATTCCTTAGATAATTCACTCAAAGGGCAATAAGCATAGAGTGTGAAAACTGAGTTTCCTTGAGAGCTGCTTGGAAGCCTGATGGTGTGTGAAGTTAGTGAGCCAAATGGAGTTATTCTCCCACAAGAACCACTCGGCTGATCCTTCTTCAATATGCCCTTCACCAACTTGCAGTGTTTCCTTGATTGAATTAGCTCTCACACAAATATTTGCGTCTAGAGCCTTTGCATTGAGGGCTATCTGAAAACGGCTGTGGCGCTGAAGTTGCCTGAGAATGTGGAGTTGGTGGCATGTGGAACCCGCATGTGGAGCATTCGTTTGTGTTTGATGCTCAGCAAGCTTCATTTCAGTCCTCGCACTCAAAGGGCACTAAGCATAGAGTGTGAAAACTGAGTTTCCTTGAGAGCTGCTTGGAAGCCTGATGGTGTTTGAAGTTAGTGAGCCAAATGGAGTTGTTCTCCCACAAGAACCACTCGGCTGATCCTTCTTCAATATGCCCTTCACCAACATGCAGTGTTTCCTTGATTGAATTAGCTCTCACACCAATATTTGCGTCTAGAGCCTTTGCATTGAGGGCGATCTGGAAGCGGCTGTTTGCTGAAGTTGCCTGAGAATGTGGAGTTGGTGGCATGTGAAACCCGCATGTGGAGCATTCGTTTGTGTGGGATGCTCACCAAGCTTCATTTCAGTCCTAGGCACTCAAAGGGCACTAAGCATAGAGTGTGAAAACTGAGTTTCCTTGAGAGCTGCTTGGAAGCCTGATGGTGTGTGAAGTTAGTGAGCCAAATGGAGTTGTTCTCCCACAAGAACCACTCGCCTGATCCTTCTTCAATATGCCCTTCACCAACATGCAGTGTTTTCTTGATTGAATTAGCTCTCACACCAATATTTGCGTCTAGAGCCTTTGCATTGAGGGCTATCTGAAAGCGGCTGTTCGCTGAAGTTGTCTGTGAATGTGGAGTTGGTGGCATGTGAAACCTTCATATGGACCATTCGTTTGTGTGGGATGCTCTACCAGATTCATTCCTAGATAATGCAGTGAAAGGGCACTAAGCATAGAGTGTGAAAACTGAGTTTCCTTGAGAGCTGCTTGGAAGCCTGATGGTGTGTGAAGTTAGTGAGCCAAATGGAGTTGTTCTCCTACAAGAACCACTCGCCTGATCCTTCTTCAATATGCCCTTCACCAACATGCAGTGTTTCCTTGATTGAATTAGCTCTCACACCAATATTTGCGTCTAGAGCCTTTGCATTGAGGGCTGTCTGAAAACGGCTGTGGCGCTGAAGTTACCTGAGAATGTGGAGTTGGTGGCATGTGAAACCCGCATGTGGAGCATTCGTTTGTGTGGGATGCTCTCCCAGATTCATTCCTAGATAATGCAGTGAAAGGGCACTAAGCATAGAGTGTGAAAACTGAGTTTCCTTGAGAGCTGCTTGGAAGCCTGATGGTGTGTGAAGTTAGTGAGCCAAATGGAGTTGTTCTCCCACAAGGACCACTCGGTTGATCCTTCTTCAATATGCCCTTCACCAACATGCAGTGTTTCCTTGATTGAATTAGCTCTCACACCAATATTTGCGTCTAGAGCCTTTGCATTGAGGGCTATCTGAAAACGGCTGTGGCGCTGAATTTGCCTGAGAATGTGGAGTTGGTGGCATGTGAAACCCGCATGTGGAGCATTCGTTTGTGTGGGATGCTCACCAAGCTTCATTTCAGTCCTAGGCACTCAAAGGGCACTAAGCATAGAGTGTGAAAACTGAGTTTCCTTGAGAGCTGCTTGGAAGCCTGATGGTGTGTGAAGTTAGTGAGCCAAATGGAGTTGTTCTCCCACAAGAACCACTTGGCTGATCCTTCTTCAATATGCCCTTCACCAACATGCAGTGTTTCCTTGATTGAATTAGCTCTCACACCAATATTTGCGTCTAGAGCCTTTGCATTGAGGGCTATCTGAAAACGGCTGTGGCGCTGAGGTTGCCTTTGAATGTGGAGTTTGTGACATGTGAAACCCGCATGTGGAGCATTGGTTTGTGTGGGATGCTCTATCAGGTTCATTCCTAGATAATTCACTCAAAGAGCAATAAGCATAGAGTGTGAAAACTGAGTTTCCTTGAGAGCTGCTTGGAAGCCTGATGGTGTGTGAAGTTAGTGAGCCAAATGGAGTTGTTCTCCCACAAGGACCACTCGGCTGATCCTTCTTCAATATGCCCTTCAGCAACATGCAGTGTTTCCTTGATTGAATTAGCTCTCACACCATTATTTGCGTCTAGAGCCTTTGCATTGAGGGCTATCTGAAAGCGGCTGTTTGCTGAAGTTGCCTGAGAATGTGGAGTTGGTGGCATGTGAAACCCGCATGTGGAGCATTCGTTTGTGTGGGATGCTCACCAAGCTTCATTTCAGTCCTCGCACTCAAAGGGCAATAAGCATAGAGTGTGAAAACTGAGTTTCCTTGAGAGCTGCTTGGAAGCCTGATGGTGTGTGAAGTTAGTGAGCCAAATGGAGTTGTTCTCCCACAAGGACCACTCGGCTGATCCTTCTTCAATATGCCCTTCACCAACATGCAGTGTTTCCTTGATTGAATTAGCTCTCACACCAATATTTGCGTCTAGAGCCTTTGCATTGAGGGCTATCTGAAAACGGCTGTGGCGCTGAAGTTGCCTGAGAATGTGGAGTTGGTGGCATGTGAAACCCGCATGTGGAGCATTCGTTTGTGTGGGATGCTCACCAAGCTTCATTTCAGTCCTAGGCACTCAAAGGGCACTAAGCATAGAGTGTGAAAACTGAGTTTCCTTGAGAGCTGCTTGGAAGTCTGATGGTGTGTGAAGTTAGTGAGCCAAATGGAGTTGTTCTCCCACAAGAACCACTCGGCTGATCCTTCTTCAATATGCCCTTCACCAACATGCAGTGTTTCCTTGATTGAATTAGCTCTCACACCAATATTTGCGTCTAGAGCCTTTGCATTGAGGGCTATCTGAAAACGGCTGTGGCGCTGAAGTTGCCTGTGAATGTGGAGTTTGTGGCATGTGAAACCCGCATGTGGAGCATTCGTTTGTGTGGGATGCTCTACCAGGTTCATTCCTAGATAATTCACTCAAAGGGCAATAAGCATAGAGTGTGAAAACTGAGTTTCCTTGAGAGCTGCTTGGAAGCCTGATGGTGTGTGAAGTTAGTGAGCCAAATGGAGTTATTCTCCCACAAGAACCACTCGGCTGATCCTTCTTCAATATGCCCTTCACCAACTTGCAGTGTTTCCTTGATTGAATTAGCTCTCACACAAATATTTGCGTCTAGAGCCTTTGCATTGAGGGCTATCTGAAAACGGCTGTGGCGCTGAAGTTGCCTGAGAATGTGGAGTTGGTGGCATGTGGAACCCGCATGTGGAGCATTCGTTTGTGTTTGATGCTCAGCAAGCTTCATTTCAGTCCTCGCACTCAAAGGGCACTAAGCATAGAGTGTGAAAACTGAGTTTCCTTGAGAGCTGCTTGGAAGCCTGATGGTGTGTGAAGTTAGTGAGCCAAATGGAGTTGTTCTCGCACAAGGACCACTCGGCTGATCCTTCTTCAATATGCCCTTCACCAACATGCAGTGTTTCCTTGATTGAATTAGCTCTCACACCAATATTTGCGTCTAGAGCCTTTGCATTGAGGGCTATCTGGAAGCGGCTGTTTGCTGAAGTTGCCTGAGAATGTGGAGTTGGTGGCATGTGAAACCCGCATGTGGAGCATTCGTTTGTGTGGGATGCTCACCAAGCTTCATTTCAGTCCTAGGCACTCAAAGGGCACTAAGCATAGAGTGTGAAAACTGAGTTTCCTTGAGAGCTGCTTGGAAGCCTGATGGTGTGTGAAGTCAGTGAGCCAAATGGAGTTGTTCTCCCACAAGGACCACTCGGCTGATCCTTCTTCAATATGCCCTTCACCAACATGCAGTGTTTTCTTGATTGAATTAGCTCTCACACCAATATTTGCGTCTAGAGCCTTTGCATTGAGGGCTATCTGAAAGCGGCTGTTCGCTGAAGTTGTCTGTGAATGTGGAGTTGGTGGCATGTGAAACCTTCATATGGACCATTCGTTTGTGTGGGATGCTCTACCAGATTCATTCCTAGATAATGCAGTGAAAGGGCACTAAGCATAGAGTGTGAAAACTGAGTTTCCTTGAGAGCTGCTTGGAAGCCTGATGGTGTGTGAAGTTAGTGAGCCAAATGGAGTTGTTCTCCCACAAGAACCACTCGCCTGATCCTTCTTCAATATGCCCTTCACCAACATGCAGTGTTTCCTTGATTGAATTAGCTCTCACACCAATATTTGCGTCTAGAGCCTTTGCATTGAGGGCTGTCTGAAAACGGCTGTGGCGCTGAAGTTACCTGAGAATGTGGAGTTGGTGGCATGTGAAACCCGCATGTGGAGCATTCGTTTGTGTGGGATGCTCACCAAGCTTCATTTCAGTCCTAGGCACACAAAGGGCACTAAGCATAGAGTGTGAAAACTGAGTTTCCTTGAGAGCTGCTTGGAAGCCTGATGGTGTGTGAAGTTAGTGAGCCAAATGGAGTTGATCTCCCACAAGAACCACTCGGCTGATCCTTCTTCAATATGCCCTTCACCAACATGCAGTGTTTCCTTGATTGAATTAGCTCTCACACCAATATTTGCCTCTAGAGCCTTTGCATTGAGGGCTGTCTGAAAATGGCTGTTGCACTGAAGTTACCTGAGAATGTGGAGTTGGTGGCATGTGAAACCCGCATGTGGAGCATTCGTTTGTGTGGGATGCTCACCAAGCTTCATTTCAGTCCTAGGCACTCAAAGGGCACTAAGCATAGAGTGTGAAAAGTGAGTTTCCTTGAGAGCTGCATGGAAGCCTGATGGTGTGTGAAGTTAGTGAGCCAAATGGAGTTGTTCTCCCACAAGGACCACTCGGCTGATCCTTCTTCAATATGCCCTTCACCAACATGCAGTGTTTCCTTGATTGAATTAGCTCTCACACCAATATTTGCGTCTAGAGCCTTTGCATTGAGGGCTATGTGAAAACGGCTGTGGCGCTGAAGTTGCCTGAGAATGTGGAGTTGGTGGCATGTGAAACCCGCATGTGGAGCATTCGTTTGTGTGGGATGCTCTACCAGGTTCATTCCTAGATAATTCACTCAAAGGGCAATAAGCATAGAGTGTGAAAACTGAGTTTCCTTGAGAGCTGCTTGGAAGCCTGATGGTGTGTGAAGTTAGTGAGCCAAATGGAGTTGTTCTCCCACAAGAACCACTCGGCTGATCCTTCTTCAATATGCCCTTCACCAACATGCAATGTTTCCTTGATTGAATTAGCTATCACACCAATATTTGCGTCTAGAGCCTTTGCATTGAGGGCTATCTGAAAACGGCTGTGGCGCTGAAGTTGCCTGTGAATGTGGAGTTGGTGGCATGTGAAACCCGCATGTGGAGCATTCGTTTGTGTGGGATGCTCACCAAGCTTCATTTCAGTCCTAAGCACTCAAAGGGCACTAAGCATAGAGTGTGAAAACTGAGTTTCCTTGAGAGCTGCTTGGAAGCCTGATGGTGTGTGAAGTTAGTTAGCCAAATGGAGTTGTTCTCCCACAAGAACCACTCGGCTGATCCTTCTTCAATATGCCCTTCACCATCATGCAGTGTTTCCTTGATTGAATTAGCTCTCACACCAATATTTGCGTCTAGAGCCTTTGCATTGAGGGCTATCTGAAAGCGGCTGTTCGCTGAAGTTGTCTGAGAATGTGGAGTTGGTGGCATGTGAAACCTGCATATGGAACATTCGTTTGTGTGGGATGCTCTACCAGGTACATTCCTAGATAATTCACTCAAAGGGCACTAAGCATAGAGTGTGAAAACTGAGTTTCCTTGAGAGCTGCTTGGAGCCTGATGGTGTGTGAAGTTAGTGAGCCAAATGGAGTTGTTCTCCCACAAGAACCACTCGGCTGATCCTTCTTCAATATGCCCTTCACCAACATGCAGTGTTTCCTTGATTGAATTAGCTCTAACACCAATATTTGCGTCTAGAGCCTTTGCATTGAGGGCTGTCTGAAAACGGCTGTGGCGCTGAAGTTACCTGAGAATGTGGAGTTGGTGGCATGTGAAACCCGCATGTGGAGCATTCGTTTGTGTGGGATGCTCACCAAGCTTCATTTCAGTCCTAGGCACTCAAAGGGCACTAAGCATAGAGTGTGAAAACTGAGTTTCCTTGAGAGCTGCTTGGAAGCCTGATGGTGTGTGAAGTTAGTGAGCCAAATGGAGTTGTTCTCCCACAAGGACCACTCGGCTGATCCTTCTTCAATATGCCCTTCACCAACATGCAGTGTTTCCTTGATTGAATTAGCTCTCACACCAATATTTGCGTCTAGAGCCTTTGCATTGAGGGCTATCTGAAAGCGGCTGTGGCGCTGAAGTTGCCTGAGAATGTGGAGTTGTGGCATGTGAAACCCGCATGTGGAGCATTCGTTTGTGTGGGATGCTCTACCAGATTCATTCCTAGATAATGCATTCAAAGGGCACTAAGCATAGAGTGTGAAAACTGAGTTTCCTTGAGAGCTGCTTGGAAGCCTGATGGTGTGTGAAGTTAGTGAGCCAAATGGAATTGTTCTCCCACAAGAACCACTCGGCTTATCCTTCTTCAATATGCCCTTCAGCAACATGCAGTGTTTCCTTGATTGAATTAGCTCTCACACCATTATTTGCGTCTAGAGCCTTTGCATTGAGGGCTATCTGAAAGCGGCTGTTTGCTGAAGTTGCCTGAGAATGTGGAGTTGGTGGCATGTGAAACCCGCATGTGGAGCATTCGTTTGTGTGGGATGCTCACCAAGCTTCATTTCAGTCCTAGGCACACAAAGGGCAATAAGCATAGAGTGTGAAAACTGAGTTTCCTTGAGAGCTGCTTGGAAGCCTGATGGTGTGTGAAGTTAGTGAGCCAAATGGAGTTGTTCTCCCACAAGGACCACTCGGCTGATCCTTCTTCAATATGCCCTTCACCAACATGCAGTGTTTCCTTGATTGAATTAGCTCTCACACCAATATTTGCGTCTAGAGCCTTTGCATTGAGGGCTATCTGAAAACGGCTGTGGCGCTGAAGTTGCCTGAGAATGTGGAGTTGGTGGCATGTGAAACCCGCATGTGGAGCATTCGTTTGTGTGGGATGCTCACCAAGCTTCATTTCAGTCCTAGGCACTCAAAGGGCACTAAGCATAGAGTGTGAAAACTGAGTTTCCTTGAGAGCTGCTTGGAAGTCTGATGGTGTGTGAAGTTAGTGAGCCAAATGGAGTTGTTCTCCCACAAGAACCACTCGGCTGATCCTTCTTCAATATGCCCTTCACCAACATGCAGTGTTTCCTTGATTGAATTAGCTCTCACACCAATATTTGCGTCTAGAGCCTTTGCATTGAGGGCTATCTGAAAACGGCTGTGGCGCTGAAGTTGCCTGTGAATGTGGAGTTTGTGGCATGTGAAACCCGCATGTGGAGCATTCGTTTGTGTGGGATGCTCTACCAGGTTCATTCCTAGATAATTCACTCAAAGGGCAATAAGCATAGAGTGTGAAAACTGAGTTTCCTTGAGAGCTGCTTGGAAGCCTGATGGTGTGTGAAGTTAGTGAGCCAAATGGAGTTATTCTCCCACAAGAACCACTCGGCTGATCCTTCTTCAATATGCCCTTCACCAACTTGCAGTGTTTCCTTGATTGAATTAGCTCTCACACAAATATTTGCGTCTAGAGCCTTTGCATTGAGGGCTATCTGAAAACGGCTGTGGCGCTGAAGTTGCCTGAGAATGTGGAGTTGGTGGCATGTGGAACCCGCATGTGGAGCATTCGTTTGTGTGGGATGCTCTACCAGGTTCATTCCTAGATAATGCACTCAAAGGGCACTAAGCATAGAGTGTGAAAACTGAGTTTCCTTGAGAGCTGCTTGGAAGCCTGATGGTGTTTGAAGTTAGTGAGCCAAATGGAGTTGTTCTCCCACAAGAACCACTCGGCTGATCCTTCTTCAATATGCCCTTCACCAACATGCAGTGTTTCCTTGATTGAATTAGCTCTCACACCAATATTTGCGTCTAGAGCCTTTGCATTGAGGGCTGTCTGAAAACGGCTGTGGCGCTGAAGTTACCTGAGAATGTGGAGTTGGTGGCATGTGAAAACCGCATGTGGAGCATTCGTTTGTGTGGGATGCTCACCAAGCTTCATTTCAGTCCTAGGCACACAAAGGGCACTAAGCATAGAGTGTGAAAACTGAGTTTCCTTGAGAGCTGCTTGGAAGCCTGATGGTGTGTGAAGTTAGTGAGCCAAATGGAGTTGATCTCCCACAAGAACCACTCGGCTGATCCTTCTTCAATATGCCCTTCACCAACATGCAGTGTTTCCTTGATTGAATTAGCTCTCACACCAATATTTGCCTCTAGAGCCTTTGCATTGAGGGCTGTCTGAAAATGGCTGTTGCGCTGAAGTTACCTGAGAATGTGGAGTTGGTGGCATGTGAAAACCGCATGTGGAGCATTCGTTTGTGTGGGATGCTCACCAAGCTTCATTTCAGTCCTAGGCACTCAAAGGGCACTAAGCATAGAGTGTGAAAAGTGAGTTTCCTTGAGAGCTGCATGGAAGCCTGATGGTGTGTGAAGTTAGTGAGCCAAATGGAGTTGTTCTCCCACAAGGACCACTCGGCTGATCCTTCTTCAATATGCCCTTCACCAACATGCAGTGTTTCCTTGATTGAATTAGCTCTCACACCAATATTTGCGTCTAGAGCCTTTGCATTGAGGGCTATGTGAAAACGGCTGTGGCGCTGAAGTTGCCTGTGAATGTGGAGTTGGTGGCATGTGAAACCCGCATGTGGAGCATTCGTTTGTGTGGGATGCTCTACCAGGTTCATTCCTAGATAATTCACTCAAAGGGCAATAAGCATAGAGTGTGAAAACTGAGTTTCCTTGAGAGCTGCTTGGAAGCCTGATGGTGTGTGAAGTTAGTGAGCCAAATGGAGTTGTTCTCCCACAAGAACCACTCGGCTGATCCTTCTTCAATATGCCCTTCACCAACATGCAGTGTTTCCTTGATTGAATTAGCTCTCACACCAATATTTGCGTCTAGAGCCTTTGCATTGAGGGCTATCTGAAAACGGCTGTGGCGCTGAAGTTGCCTGTGAATGTGGAGTTTGTGGCATGTGAAACCCGCATGTGGAGCATTCGTTTGTGTGGGATGCTCTACCAGGTTCATTCCTAGATAATTCACTCAAAGGGCAATAAGCATAGAGTGTGAAAACTGAGTTTCCTTGAGAGCTGCTTGGAAGCCTGATGGTGTGTGAAGTTAGTGAGCCAAATGGAGTTATTCTCCCACAAGAACCACTCGGCTGATCCTTCTTCAATATGCCCTTCACCAACTTGCAGTGTTTCCTTGATTGAATTAGCTCTCACACAAATATTTGCGTCTAGAGCCTTTGCATTGAGGGCTATCTGAAAACGGCTGTGGCGCTGAAGTTGCCTGAGAATGTGGAGTTGGTGGCATGTGGAACCCGCATGTGGAGCATTCGTTTGTGTTTGATGCTCAGCAAGCTTCATTTCAGTCCTCGCACTCAAAGGGCACTAAGCATAGAGTGTGAAAACTGAGTTTCCTTGAGAGCTGCTTGGAAGCCTGATGGTGTTTGAAGTTAGTGAGCCAAATGGAGTTGTTCTCCCACAAGAACCACTCGGCTGATCCTTCTTCAATATGCCCTTCACCAACATGCAGTGTTTCCTTGATTGAATTAGCTCTCACACCAATATTTGCGTCTAGAGCCTTTGCATTGAGGGCTATCTGGAAGCGGCTGTTTGCTGAAGTTGCCTGAGAATGTGGAGTTGGTGGCATGTGAAACCCGCATGTGGAGCATTCGTTTGTGTGGGATGCTCACCAAGCTTCATTTCAGTCCTAGGCACTCAAAGGGCACTAAGCATAGAGTGTGAAAACTGAGTTTCCTTGAGAGCTGCTTGGAAGCCTGATGGTGTGTGAAGTTAGTGAGCCAAATGGAGTTGTTCTCCCACAAGAACCACTCGCCTGATCCTTCTTCAATATGCCCTTCACCAACATGCAGTGTTTTCTTGATTGAATTAGCTCTCACACCAATATTTGCGTCTAGAGCCTTTGCATTGAGGGCTATCTGAAAGCGGCTGTTCGCTGAAGTTGTCTGTGAATGTGGAGTTGGTGGCATGTGAAACCTTCATATGGACCATTCGTTTGTGTGGGATGCTCTACCAGATTCATTCCTAGATAATGCAGTGAAAGGGCACTAAGCATAGAGTGTGAAAACTGAGTTTCCTTGAGAGCTGCTTGGAAGCCTGATGGTGTGTGAAGTTAGTGAGCCAAATGGAGTTGTTCTCCCACAAGAACCACTCGCCTGATCCTTCTTCAATATGCCCTTCACCAACATGCAGTGTTTCCTTGATTGAATTAGCTCTCACACCAATATTTGCGTCTAGAGCCTTTGCATTGAGGGCTGTCTGAAAACGGCTGTGGCGCTGAAGTTACCTGAGAATGTGGAGTTGGTGGCATGTGAAACCCGCATGTGGAGCATTCGTTTGTGTGGGATGCTCACCAAGCTTCATTTCAGTCCTAGGCACACAAAGGGCACTAAGCATAGAGTGTGAAAACTGAGTTTCCTTGAGAGCTGCTTGGAAGCCTGATGGTGTGTGAAGTTAGTGAGCCAAATGGAGTTGATCTCCCACAAGAACCACTCGGCTGATCCTTCTTCAATATGCCCTTCACCAACATGCAGTGTTTCCTTGATTGAATTAGCTCTCACACCAATATTTGCCTCTAGAGCCTTTGCATTGAGGGCTGTCTGAAAATGGCTGTTGCGCTGAAGTTACCTGAGAATGTGGAGTTGGTGGCATGTGAAAACCGCATGTGGAGCATTCGTTTGTGTGGGATGCTCACCAAGCTTCATTTCAGTCCTAGGCACTCAAAGGGCACTAAGCATAGAGTGTGAAAAGTGAGTTTCCTTGAGAGCTGCATGGAAGCCTGATGGTGTGTGAAGTTAGTGAGCCAAATGGAGTTGTTCTCCCACAAGGACCACTCGGCTGATCCTTCTTCAATATGCCCTTCACCAACATGCAGTGTTTCCTTGATTGAATTAGCTCTCACACCAATATTTGCGTCTAGAGCCTTTGCATTGAGAGCTATGTGAAAACGGCTGTGGCGCTGAAGTTGCCTGTGAATGTGGAGTTGGTGGCATGTGAAACCCGCATGTGGAGCATTCGTTTGTGTGGGATGCTCTACCAGGTTCATTCCTAGATAATTCACTCAAAGGGCAATAAGCATAGAGTGTGAAAACTGAGTTTCCTTGAGAGCTGCTTGGAAGCCTGATGGTGTGTGAAGTTAGTGAGGCAAATGGAGTTGTTCTCCCACAAGAACCACTCGGCTGATCCTTCTTCAATATGCCCTTCACCAACATGCAGTGTTTCCTTGATTGAATTAGCTCTCACACCAATATTTGCGTCTAGAGCCTTTGCATTGAGGGCTATCTGAAAACGGCTGTGGCGCTGAAGTTGCCTGTGAATGTGGAGTTGGTGGCATGTGAAACCCGCATGTGGAGCATTCGTTTGTGTGGGATGCTCACCAAGCTTCATTTCAGTCCTAAGCACTCAAAGGGCACTAAGCATAGAGTGTGAAAACTGAGTTTCCTTGAGAGCTGCTTGGAAGCCTGATGGTGTGTGAAGTTAGTTAGCCAAATGGAGTTGTTCTCCCACAAGAACCACTCGGCTGATCCTTCTTCAATATGCCCTTCACCATCATGCAGTGTTTCCTTGATTGAATTAGCTCTCACACCAATATTTGCGTCTAGAGCCTTTGCATTGAGGGCTATCTGAAAGCGGCTGTTCGCTGAAGTTGTCTGAGAATGTGGAGTTGGTGGCATGTGAAACCTGCATGTGGAACATTCGTTTGTGTGGGATGCTCTACCAGGTACATTCCTAGATAATTCACTCAAAGGGCACTAAACATAGAGTGTGAAAACTGAGTTTCCTTGAGAGCTGCTTGGAGCCTGATGGTGTGTGAAGTTAGTGAGCCAAATGGAGTTGTTCTCCCACAAGAACCACTCGGCTGATCCTTCTTCAATATGCCCTTCACCAACATGCAGTGTTTCCTTGATTGAATTAGCTCTAACACCAATATTTGCGTCTAGAGCCTTTGCATTGAGGGCTGTCTGAAAACGGCTGTGGCGCTGAAGTTACCTGAGAATGTGGAGTTGGTGGCATGTGAAACCCGCATGTGGAGCATTCGTTTGTGTGGGATGCTCACCAAGCTTCATTTCAGTCCTAGGCACTCAAAGGGCACTAAGCATAGAGTGTGAAAACTGAGTTTCCTTGAGAGCTGCTTGGAAGCCTGATGGTGTGTGAAGTTAGTGAGCCAAATGGAGTTGTTCTCCCACAAGGACCACTCGGCTGATCCTTCTTCAATATGCCCTTCACCAACATGCAGTGTTTCCTTGATTGAATTAGCTCTCACACCAATATTTGCGTCTAGAGCCTTTGCATTGAGGGCTATCTGAAAGCGGCTGTTTCCTGAAGTTGCCTGAGAATGTGGAGTTGTGGCATGTGAAACCCGCATGTGGAGCATTCGTTTGTGTGGGATGCTCTACCAGATTCATTCCTAGATAATGCATTCAAAGGGCACTAAGCATAGAGTGTGAAAACTGAGTTTCCTTGAGAGCTGCTTGGAAGCCTGATGGTGTGTGAAGTTAGTGAGCCAAATGGAGTTGTTCTCCCACAAGAACCACTCGGCTGATCCTTCTTCAATATGCCCTTCACCATCATGCAGTGTTTCCTTGATTGAATTAGCTCTCACACCAATATTTGCGTCTAGAGCCTTTGCATTGAGGGCTATCTGAAAGCGGCTGTTTCCTGAAGTTGCCTGAGAATGTGGAGTTGTGGCATGTGAAACCCGCATGTGGAGCATTCGTTTGTGTGGGATGCTCTACCAGGTACATTTCTAGATAATTCACTCAAAGGGCACTAAGCATAGAGTGTGAAAACTGAGTTTCCTTGAGAGCTGCTTGGAGCCTGATGGTGTGTGAAGTTAGTGAGCCAAATGGAGTTGTTCTCCCACAAGAACCACTCGGCTGATCCTTCTTCAATATGCCCTTCAGCAAGATGCAGTGTTTCCTTGATTGAATTAGCTCTCACACCAATATTTGCGTCTAGAGCCTTTGCATTGAGGGCTGTCTGAAAACGGCTGTGGCGCTGAAGTTACCTGAGAATGTGGAGTTGGTGGCATGTGAAACCCGCATGTGGAGCATTCGTTTGTGTGGGATGCTCTACCAGATTCATTCCTAGATAATGCACTCAAAGGGCACTAAGCATAGAGTGTGAAAACTGAGTTTCCTTGAGAGCTGCTTGGAAGCCTGATGGTGTGTGAAGTTAGTGAGCCAAATGGAGTTGTTCTCCCACAAGAACCACTCGGCTTATCCTTCTTCAATATGCCCTTCAGCAAGATGCAGTGTTTCCTTGATTGAATTAGCTCTCAGACCAATATTTGCGTCTAGAGCCTTTGCATTGAGGGCTGTCTGAAAACGGCTGTGGCGCTGAAGTTACCTGAGAATGTGGAGTTGGTGGCATGTGAAACCCGCATGTGGAGCATTCGTTTGTGTGGGATGCTCTACCAGATTCATTCCTAGATAATGCACTCAAAGGGCACTAAGCATAGAGTGTGAAAACTGAGTTTCCTTGAGAGGTGCTTGGAAGCCTGATGGTGTGTGAAGTTAGTGAGCCAAATGGAGTTGTTCTCCCACAAGAACCACTCGGCTGATCCTTCTTCAATATGCCCTTCAGCAAGATGCAGTGTTTCCTTGATTGAATTAGCTCTCACACCATTATTTGCGTCTAGAGCCTTTGCATTGAGGGCTATCTGAAAACGGCTGTTTGCTGAAGTTGCCTGAGAATGTGGAGTTGGTGGCATGTGAAACCCGCATGTGGAGCATTTGTTTGTGTGGGATGCTCACCAAGCTTCATTTCAGTCCTAGGCACACAAAGGGCACTAAGCATAGAGTGTGAAAACTGAGTTTCCTTGAGAGCTGCTTGGAAGCCTGATGGTGTGTGAAGTTAGTGAGCCAAATGGAGTTGTTCTCCCACAAGGACCACTCGGCTGATCCTTCTTCAATATGCCCTTCACCAACATGCAGTGTTTCCTTGATTGAATTAGCTCTCACACCAATATTTGCGTCTAGAGCCTTTGCATTGAGGGCTATCTGAAAACGGCTGTGGCGCTGAAGTTGCCTGTGAATGTGGAGTTGGTGGCATGTGAAACCCGCATGTGGAGCATTCGTTTGTGTGGGATGCTCTACCAGGTTCATTCCTAGATAATTCACTCAAAGGGCAATAAGCATAGAGTGTGAAAACTGAGTTTCCTTGAGAGCTGCTTGGAAGCCTGATGGTGTGTGAAGTTAGTGAGCCAAATGGAGTTGTTCTCCCACAAGAACCACTCGGCTGATCCTTCTTCAATATGCCCTTCACCAACATGCAGTGTTTCCTTGATTGAATTAGCTCTCACACAAATATTTGCGTCTAGAGCCTTTGCATTGAGGGCTATCTGAAAACGGCTGTGGCGCTGAAGTTGCCTGTGAATGTGGAGTTGGTGGCATGTGAAACCCGCATGTGGAGCATTCGTTTGTGTGGGATGCTCACCAAGCTTCATTTCAGTCCTAGGCACTCAAAGGGCTCTAAGCATAGAGTGTGAAAACTGAGTTTCCTTGAGAGCTGCTTGGAAGCCTGATGGTGTGTGAAGTTAGTGAGCCAAATGGAGTTGTTCTCCCACAAGGACCACTCGGCTGATCCTTCTTCAATATGCCCTTCACCAACATGCAGTGTTTCCTTGATTGAATTAGCTCTCACACCAATATTTGCGTCTAGAGCCTTTGCATTGAGGGCTGTCTGAAAGCGGCTGTTCGCTGAAGTTGTCTGTGAATGTGGAGTTGGTGGCATGTGAAACCTGCATGTGGAACATTCGTTTGTGTGGGATGCTCTACCAGGTACATTCCTAGATAATTCACTCAAAGGGCACTAAGCATAGAGTTTGAAAACTGAGTTTCCTTGAGAGCTGCATGGAGCCTGATGGTGTGTGAAGTTAGTGAGCCAAATGGAGTTGTTCTCCCACAAGAACCACTCGGCTGATCCTTCTTCAATATGCCCTTCAGCAAGATGCAGTGTTTCCTTGATTGAATTAGCTCTCACACCAATATTTGCGTCTAGAGCCTTTGCATTGAGGGCTATCTGAAAACGGCTGTGGCGCTGAAGTTACCTGAGAATGTGGAGTTGGTGGCATGTGAAACCCGCATGTGGAGCATTCGTTTGTGTGGGATGCTCTCCCAGATTCATTCCTAGATAATGCACTCAAAGGGCACTAAGCATAGAGTGTGAAAACTGAGTTTCCTTGAGAGCTGCTTGGAAGCCTGATGGTGTGTGAAGTTAGTGAGCCAAATGGAGTTGTTCTCCCACAAGGACCACTCGGTTGACCCTTCTTCAATATGCCCTTCACCAACATGCAGTGTTTCCTTGATTGAATTAGCTCTCACACCAATATTTGCGTCTAGAGCCTTTGCATTGAGGGCTGTCTGAAAACGGCTGTGGCGCTGAAGTTACCTGAGAATGTGGAGTTGGTGGCATGTGAAACCCGCATGTGGAGCATTCGTTTGTGTGGGATGCTCTACCAGATTCATTCCTAGATAATGCACTCAAAGGGCACTAAGCATAGAGTGTGAAAACTGAGTTTCCTTGAGAGGTGCTTGGAAGCCTGATGGTGTGTGAAGTTAGTGAGCCAAATGGAGTTGTTCTCCCACAAGAACCACTCGGCTGATCCTTCTTCAATATGCCCTTCACCAACATGCAGTGTTTCCTTGATTGAATTAGCTCTCACACCATTATTTGCGTCTAGAGCCTTTGCATTGAGGGCTATCTGAAAACGGCTGTTTGCTGAAGTTGCCTGAGAATGTGGAGTTGGTGGCATGTGAAACCCGCATGTGGAGCATTTGTTTGTGTGGGATGCTCACCAAGCTTCATTTCAGTCCTAGGCACACAAAGGGCACTAAGCATAGAGTGTGAAAACTGAGTTTCCTTGAGAGCTGCTTGGAAGCCTGATGGTGTGTGAAGTTAGTGAGCCAAATGGAGTTGTTCTCCCACAAGGACCACTCGGCTGATCCTTCTTCAATATGCCCTTCACCAACATGCAGTGTTTCCTTGATTGAATTAGCTCTCACACCAATATTTGCGTCTAGAGCCTTTGCATTGAGGGCTATCTGAAAACGGCTGTGGCGCTGAAGTTGCCTGTGAATGTGGAGTTGGTGGCATGTGAAACCCGCATGTGGAGCATTCGTTTGTGTGGGATGCTCTACCAGGTTCATTCCTAGATAATTCACTCAAAGGGCAATAAGCATAGAGTGTGAAAACTGAGTTTCCTTGAGAGCTGCTTGGAAGCCTGATGGTGTGTGAAGTTAGTGAGCCAAATGGAGTTGTTCTCCCACAAGAACCACTCGGCTGATCCTTCTTCAATATGCCCTTCACCAACATGCAGTGTTTCCTTGATTGAATTAGCTCTCACACAAATATTTGCGTCTAGAGCCTTTGCATTGAGGGCTATCTGAAAACGGCTGTGGCGCTGAAGTTGCCTGTGAATGTGGAGTTGGTGGCATGTGAAACCCGCATGTGGAGCATTCGTTTGTGTGGGATGCTCACCAAGCTTCATTTCAGTCCTAGGCACTCAAAGGGCTCTAAGCATAGAGTGTGAAAACTGAGTTTCCTTGAGAGCTGCTTGGAAGCCTGATGGTGTGTGAAGTTAGTGAGCCAAATGGAGTTGTTCTCCCACAAGGACCACTCGGCTGATCCTTCTTCAATATGCCCTTCACCAACATGCAGTGTTTCCTTGATTGAATTAGCTCTCACACCAATATTTGCGTCTAGAGCCTTTGCATTGAGGGCTGTCTGAAAGCGGCTGTTCGCTGAAGTTGTCTGTGAATGTGGAGTTGGTGGCATGTGAAACCTGCATGTGGAACATTCGTTTGTGTGGGATGCTCTACCAGGTACATTCCTAGATAATTCACTCAAAGGGCACTAAGCATAGAGTTTGAAAACTGAGTTTCCTTGAGAGCTGCATGGAGCCTGATGGTGTGTGAAGTTAGTGAGCCAAATGGAGTTGTTCTCCCACAAGAACCACTCGGCTGATCCTTCTTCAATATGCCCTTCAGCAAGATGCAGTGTTTCCTTGATTGAATTAGCTCTCACACCAATATTTGCGTCTAGAGCCTTTGCATTGAGGGCTATCTGAAAACGGCTGTGGCGCTGAAGTTACCTGAGAATGTGGAGTTGGTGGCATGTGAAACCCGCATGTGGAGCATTCGTTTGTGTGGGATGCTCTCCCAGATTCATTCCTAGATAATGCACTCAAAGGGCACTAAGCATAGAGTGTGAAAACTGAGTTTCCTTGAGAGCTGCTTGGAAGCCTGATGGTGTGTGAAGTTAGTGAGCCAAATGGAGTTGTTCTCCCACAAGGACCACTCGGTTGACCCTTCTTCAATATGCCCTTCACCAACATGCAGTGTTTCCTTGATTGAATTAGCTCTCACACCAATATTTGCGTCTAGAGCCTTTGCATTGAGGGCTATCTGAAAACGGCTGTGGCGCTGAAGTTGCCTGTGAATGTGGAGTTGGTGGCATGTGAAACCCGCATGTGGAGCATTCGTTTGTGTGGGATGCTCACCAAGCTTCATTTCAGTCATAGGCACTCAAAGGGCACTAAGCATAGAGTGTGAAAACTGAGTTTCCTTGAGAGCTGCTTGGAAGCCTGATGGTGTGTGAAGTTAGTGAGGCAAATGGAGTTGTTCTCCCACAAGAACCACTCGGCTGATCCTTCTTCAATATGCCCTTCACCAACATGCAGTGTTTCCTTGATTGAATTAGCTCTCACACCAATATTTGCGTCTAGAGCCTTTGCATTGAGGGCTATCTGAAAACGGCTGTGGCGCTGAGGTTGCCTGTGAATGTGGAGTTTGTGACATGTGAAACCCGCATGTGGAGCATTGGTTTGTGTGGGATGCTCTATCAGGTTAATTCCTAGATAATTCACGCAAAGAGCAATAAGCATAGAGTGTGAAAACTGAGTTTCCTTGAGAGCTGCTTGGAAGCCTGATGGCGTGTGAAGTTAGTGAGCCAAATGGAGTTGTTCTCCCACAAGGACCACTCGGCTGATCCTTCTTCAATATGCCCTTCAGCAAGATGCAGTGCTTCCTTGATTGAATTAGCTCTCACACCAATATTTGCGTCTAGAGCCTTTGCATTGAGGGCTATCTGAAAACGGCTGTTTGCTGAAGTTGCCTGAGAATGTGGAGTTGGTGGCATGTGAAACCCGCATGTGGAGCATTCGTTTGTGTGGGATGCTCACCAAGCTTCATATCAGTCCTAGGCACACAAAGGGCACTAAGCATAGAGTGTGAAAACTGAGTTTCCTTGAGAGCTGCTTGGAAGCCTGATGGTGTGTGAAGTTAGTGAGCCAAATGGAGTTGTTCTCCCACAAGGACCACTCGGCTGATCCTTCTTCAATATGCCCTTCACCAACATGCAGTGTTTCCTTGATTGAATTAGCTCTCACACAAATATTTGCGTCTAGAGCCTTTGCATTGAGGGCTATCTGAAAGCGGCTGTGGCGCTGAAGTTGCCTGTGAATGTGGAGTTGGTGGCATGTGAAACCCGCATGTGGAGCATTCGTTTGTGTGGGATGCTCACCAAGCTTCATTTCAGTCCTAGGCACTCAAAGGGCACTAAGCATAGAGTGTGAAAACTGAGTTTCCTTGAGAGCTGCTTGGAAGCCTGATGGTGTGTGAAGTTAGTGAGCCAAATGGAGTTGTTCTCCCACAAGAACCACTCGGCTGATCCTTCTTCAATATGCCCTTCACCAACATGCAGTGTTTCCTTGATTGAATTAGCTCTCACACCAATATTTGCGTCTAGAGCCTTTGCATTGAGGGCTATCTGAAAACGGCTGTGGCGCTGAAGTTGCCTGTGAATGTGGAGTTGGTGGCATGTGAAACCCGCATGTGGAGCATTCGTTTGTGTGGGATGCTCTACCAGGTTCATTCCTAGATAATTCACTCAAAGGGCAATAAGCATAGAGTGTGAAAACTGAGTTTCCTTGAGAGCTGCTTGGAAGCCTGATGGTGTGTGAAGTTAGTGAGCCAAATGGAGTTGTTCTCCCACAAGAACCACTCGGCTGATCCTTCTTCAATATGCCCTTCACCAACATGCAGTGTTTCCTTGATTGAATTAGCTCTCACACCAATATTTGCGTCTAGAGCCTTTGCATTGAGGGCTATCTGAAAACGGCTGTGGCGCTGAAGTTGCCTGTGAATGTGGAGTTGGTGGCATGTGAAACCCGCATGTGGAGCATTCGTTTGTGTGGGATGCTCAGCAAGCTTCATTTCAGTCCTAGGCACTCAAAGGGCACTAAGCATAGAGTGTGAAAACTGAGTTTCCTTGAGAGCTACTTGGAAGCCTGATGGTGTGTGAAGTTAGTGAGCCAAATGGAGTTGTTCTCCCACAAGGACCACTCGGCTGATCCTTCTTCAATATGCCCTTCACCAACATGCAGTGTTTCCTTGATTGAATTAGCTCTCACACCAATATTTGCGTCTAGAGCCTTTGCATTGAGGGCTATCTGAAAGTGGCTGTTTGCTGAAGTTGCCTGTGAATGTGGAGTTGGTGGCATGTGAAACCCGCATGTGGAGCATTCGTTTGTGTGGGATGCTCTACCAGATTCATTCCTAGATAATGCACTCAAAGGGCACTAAGCATAGAGTGTGAAAACTGAGTTTCCTTGAGAGCTGCTTGGAAGCCTGATGGTGTGTGAAGTTAGTGAGCCAAATGGAGTTGTTCTCCCACAAGAACCACTCGGCTGATCCTTCTTCAATATGCCCTTCACCATCATGCAGTGTTTCCTTGATTGAATTAGCTCTCACACCAATATTTGCGTCTAGAGCCTTTGCATTGAGGGCTATCTGAAAGCGGCTGTTCGCTGAAGTTGTCTGTGAATGTGGAGTTGGTGGCATGTGAAACCTGCATGTGGAACATTCGTTTGTGTCGGATGCTCTACCAGGTACATTCCTAGATAATTCACTCAAAGGGCACTAAGCATAGAGTGTGAAAACTGAGTTTCCTTGAGAGCTGCTTGGAGCCTGATGGTGTGTGAAGTTAGTGAGCCAAATGGAGTTGTTCTCCCACAAGAACCACTCGGCTGATCCTTCTTCAATATGCCCTTCACCAACATGCAGTGTTTCCTTGATTGAATTAGCTCTCACACCAATATTTGCGTCTAGAGCCTTTGCATTGAGGGCTATCTGAAAACGGCTGTGGCCCTGAAGTTACCTGAGAATGTGGAGTTGGTGGCATGTGAAACCCGCATGTGGAGCATTCGTTTGTGTGGGATGCTCTACCAGATTCATTCCTAGATAATGCACTCAAAGGGCACTAAGCATAGAGTGTGAAAACTGAGTTTCCTTGAGAGCTGCTTGGAAGCCTGATGGTGTGTGAAGTTAGTGAGCCAAATGGAGTTGTTCTCCCACAAGAACCACTCGGCTTATCCTTCTTCAATATGCCCTTCACCAACATGCAGTGTTTCCTTGATTGAATTAGCTCTCACACCAATATTTGCGTCTAGAGCCTTTGCATTGAGGGCTATCTGAAAACGGCTGTGGCGCTGAAGTTGCCTGTGAATGTGGAGTTGGTGGCATGTGAAACCCGCATGTGGAGCATTCGTTTGTGTGGGATGCTCACCAAGCTTCATTTCAGTCCTAGGCACTCAAAGGGCACTAAGCATAGAGTGTGAAAACTGAGTTTCCTTGAGAGCTGCTTGGAAGCCTGATGGTGTGTGAAGTTAGTGAGCCAAATGGAGTTGTTCTCCCACAAGAACCACTCGGCTGATCCTTCTTCAATATGCCCTTCACCAACTTGCAGTGTTTCCTTGATTGAATTAGCTCTCACACAAATATTTGCGTCTAGAGCCTTTGCATTGAGGGCTATCTGAAAACGGCTGTGGCGCTGAAGTTGCCTGAGAATGTGGAGTTGGTGGCATGTGAAACCCGCATGTGGAGCATTCGTTTGTGTTTGATGCTCAGCAAGCTTCATTTCAGTCCTCGCACTCAAAGGGTACTAAGCATAGAGTGTGAAAACTGAGTTTCCTTGAGAGCTGCTTGGAAGCCTGATGGTGTGTGAAGTTAGTGAGCCAAATGGAGTTGTTCTCCCACAAGGACCACTCGGCTGATCCTTCTTCAATATGCCCTTCACCAACATGCAGTGTTTCCTTGATTGAATTAGCTCTCACACGAATATTTGCGTCTAGAGCCTTTGCATTGAGGGCTATCTGAAAGCGGCTGTTTGCTGAAGTTGCCTGAGAATGTGGAGTTGGTGGCATGTGAAACCCGCATGTGGAGCATTCGTTTGTGTGGGATGCTCACCAAGCTTCATTTCAGTCCTAGGCACTCAAAGGGCACTAAGCATAGAGTGTGAAAACTGAGTTTCCTTGAGAGCTGCTTGGAAGCCTGATGGTGTGTGAAGTTAGTGAGCCAAATGGAGTTGTTCTCCCACAAGAACCACTTGGCTGATCCTTCTTCAATATGCCCTTCACCAACATGCAGTGTTTCCTTGATTGAATTAGCTCTCACACCAATATTTGCGTCTAGAGCATTTGCATTGAGGGCTATCTGAAAGATGCTGTTCGCTGAAGTTGTCTGTGAATGTGGAGTTGGTGGCATGTGAAACCTGCATGTGGAACATTCTTTTGTGTGGGATGCTCTACCAGGTACATTCCTAGATAATTCACTCAAAGGGCACTAAGCATAGAGTGTGAAAACTGAGTTTCCTTGAGAGCTGCTTGGAGCCTGATGGTGTGTGAAGTTAGTGAGCCAAATGGAGTTGTTCTCCCACAAGAACCACTCGGCTGATCCTTGTTCAATATACCCTTCACCAACATGCAGTGTTTCCTTGATTGAATTAGCTCTCACACCAATATTTGCGTCTAGAGCCTTTGCATTGAGGGCTGTCTGAAAACGGCTGTGGCGCTGAAGTTACCTGAGAATGTGGAGTTGGTGGCATGTGAAACCCGCATGTGGAGCATTCGTTTGTGTGGGATGCTCTCCCAGATTCATTCCTAGATAATGCAGTGAAAGGGCACTAAGCATAGAGTGTGAAAACTGAGTTTCCTTGAGAGCTGCTTGGAAGCCTGATGGTGTGTGAAGTTAGTGAGCCAAATGGAGTTGTTCTCCCACAAGGACCACTCGGTTGATCCTTCTTCAATATGCCCTTCACCAACATGCAGTGTTTCCTTGATTGAATTAGCTCTCACACCAATATTTGCGTCTAGAGCCTTTGCATTGAGGGCTGTCTGAAAACGGCTGTGGCGCTGAAGTTACATGAGAATGTGGAGTTGGTGGCATGTGAAACCCGCATGTGGAGCATTCGTTTGTGTGGGATGCTCACCAAGCTTCATTTCAGTCCTAGGCACACAAAGGGCACTAAGCATAGAGTGTGAAAACTGAGTTTCCTTGAGAGCTGCTTGGAAGCCTGATGGTGTGTGAAGTTAGTGAGCCAAATGGAGTTGATCTCCCACAAGAACCACTCGGCTGATCCTTCTTCAATATGCCCTTCACCAACATGCAGTGTTTCCTTGATTGAATTAGCTCTCACACCAATATTTGCCTCTAGAGCCTTTGCATTGAGGGCTGTCTGAAAATGGCTGTTGCGCTGAAGTTACCTGAGAATGTGGAGTTGGTGGCATGTGAAATCCGCATGTGGAGCATTCGTTTGTGTGGGATGCTCACCAAGCTTCATTTCAGTCCTAGGCACTCAAAGGGCACTAAGCATAGAGTGTGAAAAGTGAGTTACCTTTAGAGCTGCTTGGAAGCCTGATGGTGTGTGAAGTTAGTGAGCCAAATGGAGTTGTTCTCCCACAAGGACCACTCGGCTGATCCTTCTTCAATATGCCCTTCACCAACATGCAGTGTTTCCTTGATTGAATTAGCTCTCAAACCAATATTTGCGTCTAGAGCCTTTGCATTGAGGGCTATCTGAAAACGGCTTTGGCGCTGAAGTTGTGTGAAAATGTGGAGTTGGTGGCATGTGAAACCCGCATGTGGAGCATTCGTTTGTGTGGGATGCTCTACCAGATTCATTCCTAGATAATGCACTCAAAGGGCATTAAGCATAGAGTGTGAAAACTGAGTTTCCTTGAGAGCTGCTTGGAAGCCTGATGGTGTGTGAAGTTAGTGAGCCAAATGGAGTTGTTCTCCCACAAGAACCACTCGGCTGATCCTTCTTCAATATGCCCTTCACCAACATGCAGTGTTTCCTTGATTGAATTAGCTCTCACACCAATATTTGCGTCTAGAGCCTTTGCATTGAGGGCTATCTGAAAACGGCTGTGGCGCAGAAGTTGCGTGAAAATGCGGAGTTGGTGGCATGTGAAACCCGCATGTGGAGCATTCGTTTGTGTGGGATGCTCTACCAGGTTCATTCCTAGATAATTCACTCAAAGGGCACTAAGCATAGAGTGTGAAAACTGAGTTTCCTTGAGAGCTGCTTGGAAGCCTGATGGTGTGTGAAGTTAGTAAACCAAATGGAGTTGTTCTCCCGCAAGAACCACTCGGCTGATCCTTCTTCAATATGCCCTTCACCAACATGCAGTGTTTCCTTGATTGAATTAGCTCTCACACCAATATTTGCGTCTAGAGCCTTTGCATTGAGGGCTATCTGAAAGCGGCTGTTTGCTGAAGTTGCCTGTGAATGTGGAGTTGGTGGCATGTGAAACCCGCATGTGGAGCATTCGTTTGTGTGGGATGCTCACCAAGCTTCATTTCAGTCCTAGCACTCAAAGGGCACTAAGCATAGAGTGTGAAAACTGAGTTTCCTTGAGAGCTGCTTGGAAGCCTGATGGTGTGTGAAGTTAGTGAGCCAAATGGAGTTGTTCTCCCACAATGACCACTCTGCTGATCCTTCTTCAATATGCCCTTCACCAACATGCAGTGTTTCCTTGATTGAATTAGCTCTCACACCAATATTTGCGTCTAGAGCCTTTGCATTGAGGGCTATCTGAAAGCGGCTGTTCGCTGAAGTTGTCTGTGAATGTGGAGTTGGTGGCATGTGAAACCTGCATGTGGAACATTCTTTTGTGTGGGATGCTCTACCAGGTACATTCCTAGATAATTCACTCAAAGGGCACTAAGCATAGAGTGTGAAAACTGAGTTTCCTTGAGAGCTGCTTGGAGCCTGATGGTGTGTGAAGTTAGTGAGCCAAATGGAGTTGTTCTCCCACAAGAACCACTCGGCTGATCCTTGTTCAATATGCCCTTCACCAACATGCAGTGTTTCCTTGATTGAATTAGCTCTCACACCAATATTTGCGTCTAGAGCCTTTGCATTGAGGGCTGTCTGAAAACGGCTGTGGCGCTGAAGTTACCTGAGAATGTGGAGTTGGTGGCATGTGAAACCCGCATGTGGAGCATTCGTTTGTGTGGGATGCTCTACCAGGTACATTCCTAGATAATTCACTCAAAGGGCACTAAGCATAGAGTGTGAAAACTGAGTTTCCTTGAGAGCTGCTTGGAAGCCTGATGGTGTGTGAAGTTAGTGAGCCAAATGGAGTTGTTCTCCCACAAGAACCACTCGCCTGATCCTTCTTCAATATGCCCTTCACCAACATGCAGTGTTTCCTTGATTGAATTAGCTCTCACACCAATATTTGCGTCTAGAGCCTTTGCATTGAGGGCTGTCTGAAAACGGCTGTGGCGCTGAAGTTACCTGAGAATGTGGAGTTGGTGGCATGTGAAACCCGCATGTGGAGCATTCGTTTGTGTGGGATGCTCACCAAGCTTCATTTCAGTCCTAGGCACACAAAGGGCACTAAGCATAGAGTGTGAAAACTGAGTTTCCTTGAGAGCTGCTTGGAAGCCTGATGGTGTGTGAAGTTAGTGAGCCAAATGGAGTTGTTCTCCCACAAGAACCACTCGGCTGATCCTTCTTCAATATGCCCTTCACCAACATGCAGTGTTTCCTTGATTGAATTAGCTCTCACACCAATATTTGCCTCTAGAGCCTTTGCATTGAGGGCTGTCTGAAAATGGCTGTTGCGCTGAAGTTACCTGAGAATGTGGAGTTGGTGGCATGTGAAAACCGCATGTGGAGCATTCGTTTGTGTGGGATGCTCACCAAGCTTCATTTCAGTCCTAGGCACTCAAAGGGCACTAAGCATAGAGTGTGAAAAGTGAGTTACCTTTAGAGCTGCTTGGAAGCCTGATGGTGTGTGAAGTTAGTGAGCCAAATGGAGTTGTTCTCCCACAAGGACCACTCGGCTGATCCTTCTTCAATATGCCCTTCACCAACATGCAGTGTTTCCATGATTGAATTAGCTCTCAAACCAATATTTGCGTCTAGAGCCTTTGCATTGAGGGCTATCTGAAAACGGCTGTGGCGCTGAAGTTGTGTGAAAATGTGGAGTTGGTGGCATGTGAAACCCGCATGTGGAGCATTCGTTTGTGTGGGATGCTCTACCAGATTCATTCCTAGATAATGCACTCAAAGGGCATTAAGCATAGAGTGTGAAAACTGAGTTTCCTTGAGAGCTGCTTGGAAGCCTGATGGTGTGTGAAGTTAGTGAGCCAAATGGAGTTGTTCTCCCACAAGAACCACTCGGCTGATCCTTCTTCAATATGCCCTTCACCAACATGCAGTGTTTCCTTGATTGAATTAGCTCTCACACCAATATTTGCGTCTAGAGCCTTTGCATTGAGGGCTATCTGAAAACGGCTGTGGCGCAGAAGTTGCGTGAAAATGCCGAGTTGGTGGCATGTGAAACCCGCATGTGGAGCATTCGTTTGTGTGGGATGCTCTACCAGGTTCATTCCTAGATAATTCACTCAAAGGGCACTAAGCATAGAGTGTGAAAACTGAGTTTCCTTGAGAGCTGCTTGGAAGCCTGATGGTGTGTGAAGTTAGTAAACCAAATGGAGTTGTTCTCCCACAAGAACCACTCGGCTGATCCTTCTTCAATATGCCCTTCACCAACATGCAGTGTTTCCTTGATTGAATTAGCTCTCACACCAATATTTGCGTCTAGAGCCTTTGCATTGAGGGCTATCTGAAAGCGGCTGTTTGCTGAAGTTGCCTGTGAATGTGGAGTTGGTGGCATGTGAAACCCGCATGTGGAGCATTCGTTTGTGTGGGATGCTCACCAAGCTTCATTTCAGTCCTAGGCACTGAAAGGGCACTAAGCATAGAGTGTGAAAACTGAGTTTCCTTGAGAGCTGCTTGGAAGCCTGATGGTGTGTGAAGTTAGTGAGCCAAATGGAGTTGTTCTCCCACAAGGACCACTCGGCTGATCCTTCTTCAATATGCCCTTCACCAACATGCAGTGTTTCCTTGATTGAATTATCTCTCACACCAATATTTGCGTCTAGAGCCTTTGCATTGAGGGCTATCTGAAAGCGGCTGTTCGCTGAAGTTGTCTGTGAATGTGGAGTTGGTGGCATGTGAAACCTGCATGTGGAACATTCTTTTGTGTGGGATGCTCTACCAGGTACATTCCTAGATAATTCACTCAAAGGGCACTAAGCATAGAGTGTGAAAACTGAGTTTCCTTGAGAGCTGCTTGGAGCCTGATGGTGTGTGAAGTTAGTGAGCCAAATGGAGTTGTTCTCCCACAAGAACCACTCGGCTGATCCTTGTTCAATATGCCCTTCACCAACATGCAGTGTTTCCTTGATTGAATTAGCTCTCACACCAATATTTGCGTCTAGAGCCTTTGCATTGAGGGCTGTCTGAAAACGGCTGTGGCGCTGAAGTTACCTGAGAATGTGGAGTTGGTGGCATGTGAAACCCGCATGTGGAGCATTCGTTTGTGTGGGATGCTCTACCAGGTACATTCCTAGATAATTCACTCAAAGGGCACTAAGCATAGAGTGTGAAAACTGAGTTTCCTTGAGAGCTGCTTGGAAGCCTGATGGTGTGTGAAGTTAGTGAGCCAAATGGAGTTGTTCTCCCACAAGAACCACTCGCCTGATCCTTCTTCAATATGCCCTTCACCAACATGCAGTGTTTCCTTGATTGAATTAGCTCTCACACCAATATTTGCGTCTAGAGCCTTTGCATTGAGGGCTGTCTGAAAACGGCTGTGGCGCTGAAGTTACCTGAGAATGTGGAGTTGGTGGCATGTGAAACCCGCATGTGGAGCATTCGTTTGTGTGGGATGCTCACCAAGCTTCATTTCAGTCCTAGGCACACAAAGGGCACTAAGCATAGAGTGTGAAAACTGAGTTTCCTTGAGAGCTGCTTGGAAGCCTGATGGTGTGTGAAGTTAGTGAGCCAAATGGAGTTGATCTCCCACAAGAACCACTCGGCTGATCCTTCTTCAATATGCCCTTCACCAACATGCAGTGTTTCCTTGATTGAATTAGCTCTCACACCAATATTTGCCTCTAGAGCCTTTGCATTGAGGGCTGTCTGAAAATGGCTGTTGCGCTGAAGTTACCTGAGAATGTGGAGTTGGTGGCATGTGAAAACCGCATGTGGAGCATTCGTTTGTGTGGGATGCTCACCAAGCTTCATTTCAGTCCTAGGCACTCAAAGGGCACTAAGCATAGAGTGTGAAAAGTGAGTTACCTTTAGAGCTGCTTGGAAGCCTGATGGTGTGTGAAGTTAGTGAGCCAAATGGAGTTGTTCTCCCACAAGGACCACTCGGCTGATCCTTCTTCAATATGCCCTTCACCAACATGCAGTGTTTCCATGATTGAATTAGCTCTCAAACCAATATTTGCGTCTAGAGCCTTTGCATTGAGGGCTATCTGAAAACGGCTGTGGCGCTGAAGTTGTGTGAAAATGTGGAGTTGGTGGCATGTGAAACCCGCATGTGGAGCATTCGTTTGTGTGGGATGCTCTACCAGATTCATTCCTAGATAATGCACTCAAAGGGCATTAAGCATAGAGTGTGAAAACTGAGTTTCCTTGAGAGCTGCTTGGAAGCCTGATGGTGTGTGAAGTTAGTGAGCCAAATGGAGTTGTTCTCCCACAAGAACCACTCGGCTGATCCTTCTTCAATATGCCTTTCACCAACATGCAGTGTTTCCTTGATTGAATTAGCTCTCACACCAATATTTGCGTCTAGAGCCTTTGCATTGAGGGCTATCTGAAAACGGCTGTGGCGCTGAAGTTGCCTGTGAATGTGGAGTTGGTGGCATGTGAAACCCGCATGTGGAGCATTCGTTTGTGTGGGATGCTCTACCAGGTTCATTCCTAGATAATTCACTCAAAGGGCACTAAGCATAGAGTGTGAAAACTGAGTTTCCTTGAGAGCTGCTTGGAAGCCTGATGGTGTGTGAAGTTAGTGAACCAAATGGAGTTGTTCTCCCACAAGGACCACTCGGCTGATCCTTCTTCAATATGCCCTTCACCAACATGCAGTGTTTCCTTGATTGAATTAGCTCTCACACCAATATTTGCGTCTAGAGCCTTTGCATTGAGGGCTATCTGAAAGCGGCTGTTTGCTGAAGTTGCCTGTGAATGTGGAGTTGGTGGCATGTGAAACCCGCATGTGGAGCATTCGTTTGTGTGGGATGCTCACCAAGCTTCATTTCAGTCCTAGGCACTCAAAGGGCACTAAGCATAGAGTGTGAAAACTGAGTTTCCTTGAGAGCTGCTTGGAAGCCTGATGGTGTGTGAAGTTAGTGAGCCAAATGGAGTTGTTCTCGCACAAGGACCACTCGGCTGATCCTTCTTCAATATGCCCTTCACCAACATGCAGTGTTTCCTTGATTGAATTAGCTCTCACACCAATATTTGCGTTTAGAGCCTTTGCATTGAGGGCTATCTGAAAGCGGCTGTTCGCTGAAGTTGTCTGTGAATGTGGAGTTGGTGGCATGTGAAACCTGCATGTGGAGCATTCGTTTGTGTGGGATGCTCTACCAGGTACATTCCTAGATAATTCACTCAAAGGGCACTAAGCATAGAGTGTGAAAACTGAGTTTCCTTGAGAGCTGCTTGGAAGCCTGATGGTGTGTGAAGTTAGTGAGCCAAATGGAGTTGTTCTCCCGCAAGAACCACTCGGCTGATCCTTCTTCAATATGCCCTTCACCAACATGCAGTGTTTCCTTGATTGAATTAGCTCTCACACCAATATTTGCGTCTAGAGCCTTTGCATTGAGGGCTGTCTGAAAACGGCTGTGGCGCTGAAGTTACCTGAGAATGTGGAGTTGGTGACATGTGAAACCCGCATGTGGAGCATTCGTTTGTGTGGGATGCTCTACCAGATTCATTCCTAGATAATGCAGTGAAAGGGCACTAAGCATAGAGTGTGAAAACTGAGTTTCATTGAGAGCTGCTTGGAAGCCTGATGGTGTGTGAAGTTAGTGAGCCAAATGGAGTTGTTCTCCCACAAGAACCACTCGGCTGTTCCTTCTTCAATATGCCCTTCACCAACTTGCAGTGTTTCCTTGATTGAATTAGCTCTCACACCAATATTTGCGTCTAGAGCCTTTGCATTGAGGGCTGTCTGAAAACGGCTGTGGCGCTGAAGTTACCTGAGAATGTGGAGTTGGTGGCATGTGAAACCCGCATGTGGAGCATTTGTTTGTGTGGGATGCTCACCAAGCTTCATTTCAGTCCTAGGCACACAAAGGGCACTAAGCATAGAGTGTGAAAACTGAGTTTCCTTGAGAGCTGCTTGGAAGCCTGATGGTGTGTGAAGTTAGTGAGCCAAATGGAGTTGATCTCCCACAAGAACCACTCGGCTGATCCTTCTTCAATATGCCCTTCACCAACATGCAGTGTTTCCTTGATTGAATTAGCTCTCACACCAATATTTGCCTCTAGAGCCTTTGCATTGAGGGCTGTCTGAAAATGGCTGTTGCGCTGAAGTTACCTGAGAATGTGGAGTTGGTGGCATGTGAAACCCGCATGTGGAGCATTCGTTTGTGTGGGATGCTCACCAAGCTTCATTTCAGTCCTAGGCACTCAAAGGGCACTAAGCATAGAGTGTGAAAAGTGAGTTTCCTTGAGAGCTGCATGGAAGCCTGATGGTGTGTGAAGTTAGTGAGCCAAATGGAGTTGTTCTCCCACAAGGACCACTCGGCTGATCCTTCTTCAATATGCCCTTCACCAACATGCAGTGTTTCCTTGATTGAATTAGCTCTCAAACCAATATTTGCGTCTAGAGCCTTTGCATTGAGGGCTATCTGAAAACGGCTGTGGCGCTGAAGTTGCCTGTGAATGTGGAGTTGGTGGCATGTGAAACCTGCACGTGGAGCATTCGTTTGTGTGGGATGCTCTACCAGATTCATTCCTAGATAATGCACTCAAAAGGCATTAAGCATAGAGTGTGAAAACTGAGTTTCCTTGAGAGCTGCTTGGAAGCCTGATGGTGTGTGAAGTTAGTGAGCCAAATGGAGTTGTTCTCCCACAAGAACCACTCGGCTGATCCTTCTTCAATATGCCCTTCACCAACATGCAGTGTTTCCTTGATTGAATTAGCTCTCACACCAATATTTGCGTCTAGAGCCTTTGCATTGAGGGCTATCTGAAAACGGCTGTGGCGCTGAAGTTGCCTGTGAATGTGGAGTTGGTGGCATGTGAAACCCGCATGTGGAGCATTCGTTTGTGTGGGATGCTCACCAAGCTTCATTTCAGTCTTACGCACACAAACGGCACTAAACAGAGTGTGAAAACTGAGTTTCCTTGAGAGCTGCTTGGAGCCTGATGGTGTGTGAAGTTAGTGAGCCAAATGGAGTTGTTCTCCCACAAGAACCACTCGGCTGATCCTTCTTCAATATGCCCTTCACCAACATGCAGTGTTTCCTTGATTGAATTAGCTCTCACACCAATATTTGCGTCTAGAGCCTTTGCATTGAGGGCTATCTGAAAATGGCTGTGGCGCTGAAGTTGCGTGAAAATGTGGAGTTGGTGGCATGTGAAACCCGCATGTGGAGCATTCGTTTGTGTGGGATGCTCTACCAGGTTTATTCCTAGATAATTCTCTCAAAGGGCACTAAGCATAGAGTGTGAAAACTGAGTTTCCTTGAGAGCTGCTTGGAGCCTGATGGTGTGTGAAGTTAGTGAGCCAAATGGAGTTGTTCTCCCACAAGAACCACTCGGCTGATCCTTCTTCAATATGCCCTTCACCAACATGCAGTGTTTCCATGATTGAATTAGCTCTCACACCAATATTTGCGTCTAGAGCCTTTACATTGAGGGCTATCTGAAAACGGCTGTGGCGCTGAAGTTGCCTGTGAATGTGGAGTTGGTGGCATGTGAAAACCGCATGTGGAGCATTCGTTTGTGTCGGATGCTCTACCAGGTTCATTCCTAGATAATTCACTCAAAGGGCACTAAGCATAGAGTGTGAAAACTGAGTTTCCTTGAGAGCTGCTTGGAAGCCTGATGGTGTGTGAAGTTAGTGAGGCAAATGGAGTTGTTCTCCCACAAGAACCACTCGACTGATCCTTCTTCAATATGCCCTTCACCAACATGCAGTGTTTCCTTGATTGAATTAGCTCTCACACCAATATTTGCGTCTAGAGCCTTTGCATTGAGGGCTATCTGAAAACGGCTGTGGCGCTGAAGTTGCCTGTGAATGTGGAGTTGGTGGCATGTGAAACCTGCATGTGGAGCATTCGTTTGTGTGGGATGCTCACCAAGCTTCATTTCAGTCCTAGGCACTCAAAGGGCACTAAGCATAGAGTGTGAAAACTGAGTTTCCTTGAGAGCTGCTTGGAGCCTGATGGTGTGTGAAGTTAGTGAGTCAAATGGAGTTGTTCTCCCACAAGAACCACTCGGCTGATCCTTCTTCAATATGCCCTTCACCAACATGCAGTGTTTCCTTGATTGAATTAGCTCTCACACCAATATTTGCGTCTAGAGCCTTTGCATTGAGGGCTATCTGAAAACGGCTGTGGCGCTGAAGTTACCTGAGAATGTGGAGTTGGTGGCATGTGAAACCCGCATGTGGAGCATTCGTTTGTGTGGGATGCTCTACCAGATTCATTCCTAGATAATGCACTCGAAGGGCACTAAGCATAGAGTGTGAAAACTGAGTTTCCTTGAGAGCTGCTTGGAAGCCTGATGGTGTGTGAAGTTAGTGAGCCAAATGGAGTTGTTCTCCCACAAGAACCACTCGGCTTATCCTTCTTCAATATGCCCTTCACCAACATGCAGTGTTTCCTTGATTGAATTAGCTCTCACACCAATATTTGCGTCTAGAGCCTTTGCATTGAGGGCTGTCTGAAAACGGCTGTTGCGCTGAAGTTACCTGAGAATGTGGAGTTGGTGGCATGTGAAACCCGCATGTGGAGCATTCGTTTGTGTCGGATGCTCTACCAGATTCATTCCTAGATAATGCACTCAAAGGGCACTAAGCATAGAGTGTGAAAACTGAGTTTCCTTGAGAGCTGCTTGGAAGCCTGATGGTGTGTGAAGTTAGTGAGCCAAATGGAGTTGTTCTCCCACAAGAACCACTCGCCTGATCCTTCTTCAATATGCCCTTCACCAACATGCAGTGTTTCCTTGATTGAATTAGCTCTCACACCAATATTTGCGTCTAGAGCCTTTGCATTGAGGGCTATCTGAAAACGGCTGTGGCGCTGAAGTTACCTGAGAATGTGGAGTTGGTGGCATGTGAAACCCGCATGTGGAGCATTCGTTTGTGTGGGATGCTCTACCAGGTTTATTCCTAGATAATTCTCTCAAAGGGCACTAAGCATAGAGTGTGAAAACTGAGTTTCCTTGAGAGCTGCTTGGAGCCTGATGGTGTGTGAAGTTAGTGAGCCAAATGGAGTTGTTCTCCCACAAGAACCACTCGGCTGATCCTTCTTCAATATGCCCTTCACCAACATGCAGTGTTTCCATGATTGAATTAGCTCTCACACCAATATTTGCGTCTAGAGCCTTTACATTGAGGGCTATCTGAAAACGGCTGTGGCGCTGAAGTTGCCTGTGAATGTGGAGTTGGTGGCATGTGAAAACCGCATGTGGAGCATTCGTTTGTGTGGGATGCTCTACCAGGTTCATTCCTAGATAATTCACTCAAAGGGCACTAAGCATAGAGTGTGAAAACTGAGTTTCCTTGAGAGCTGCTTGGAAGCCTGATGGTGTGTGAAGTTAGTGAGCCAAATGGAGTTGTTCTCCCACAAGAACCACTCGACTGATCCTTCTTCAATATGCCCTTCACCAACATGCAGTGTTTCCTTGATTGAATTAGCTCTCACACCAATATTTGCGTCTAGAGCCTTTGCATTGAGGGCTATCTGAAAACGGCTGTGGCGCTGAAGTTGCCTGTGAATGTGGAGTTGGTGGCATGTGAAACCTGCATGTGGAGCATTCGTTTGTGTGGGATGCTCACCAAGCTTCATTTCAGTCCTAGGCACTCAAAGGGCACTAAGCATAGAGTGTGAAAACTGAGTTTCCTTGAGAGCTGCTTGGAGCCTGATGGTGTGTGAAGTTAGTGAGTCAAATGGAGTTGTTCTCCCACAAGAACCACTCGGCTGATCCTTCTTCAATATGCCCTTCACCAACATGCAGTGTTTCCTTGATTGAATTAGCTCTCACACCAATATTTGCGTCTAGAGCCTTTGCATTGAGGGCTATCTGAAAACGGCTGTGGCGCTGAAGTTACCTGAGAATGTGGAGTTGGTGGCATGTGAAACCCGCATGTGGAGCATTCGTTTGTGTGGGATGCTCTACCAGATTCATTCCTAGATAATGCACTCAAAGGGCACTAAGCATAGAGTGTGAAAACTGAGTTTCCTTGAGAGCTGCTTGGAAGCCTGATGGTGTGTGAAGTTAGTGAGCCAAATGGAGTTGTTCTCCCACAAGAACCACTCGGCTTATCCTTCTTCAATATGCCCTTCACCAACATGCAGTGTTTCCTTGATTGAATTAGCTCTCACACCAATATTTGCGTCTAGAGCCTTTGCATTGAGGGCTGTCTGAAAACGGCTGTGGCGCTGAAGTTACCTGAGAATGTGGAGTTGGTGGCATGTGAAACCCGCATGTGGAGCATTCGTTTGTGTGGGATGCTCTACCAGATTCATTCCTAGATAATGCAGTGAAAGGGCACTAAGCATAGAGTGTGAAAACTGAGTTTCCTTGAGAGCTGCTTGGAAGCCTGATGGTGTGTGAAGTTAGTGAGCCAAATGGAGTTGTTCTCCCACAAGAACCACTCGCCTGATCCTTCTTCAATATGCCCTTCACCAACATGCAGTGTTTCCTTGATTGAATTAGCTCTCACACCAATATTTGCGTCTAGAGCCTTTGCATTGAGGGCTGTCTGAAAACGGCTGTGGCGCTGAAGTTACCTGAGAATGTGGAGTTGGTGGCATGTGAAACCCGCATGTGGAGCATTCGTTTGTGTGGGATGCTCACCAAGCTTCATTTCAGTCCTAGGCACACAAAGGGCACTAAGCATAGAGTGTGAAAACTGAGTTTCCTTGAGAGCTGCTTGGAAGCCTGATGGTGTGTGAAGTTAGTGAGCCAAATGGAGTTGATCTCCCACAAGAACCACTCGGCTGATCCTTCTTCAATATGCCCTTCACCAACATGCAGTGTTTCCTTGATTGAATTAGCTCTCACACCAATATTTGCCTCTAGAGCCTTTGCATTGAGGGCTGTCTGAAAATGGCTGTTGCGCTGAAGTTACCTGAGAATGTGGAGTTGGTGGCATGTGAAACCCGCATGTGGAGCATTCGTTTGTGTGGGATGCTCACCAAGCTTCATTTCAGTCCTAGGCACTCAAAGGGCACTAAGCATAGAGTGTGAAAAGTGAGTTTCCTTGAGAGCTGCATGGAAGCCTGATGGTGTGTGAAGTTAGTGAGCCAAATGGAGTTGTTCTCCCACAAGGACCACTCGGCTGATCCTTCTTCAATATGCCCTTCACCAACATGCAGTGTTTCCTTGATTGAATTAGCTCTCAAACCAATATTTGCGTCTAGAGCCTTTGCATTGAATCCTATCTGAAAACGGCTGTGGCGCTGAAGTTGTGTGAAAATGTGGAGTTGGTGGCATGTGAAACCCGCATGTGGAGCATTCGTTTGTGTGGGATGCTCTACCAGATTCATTCCTAGATAATGCAGTGAAAGGGCATTAAGCATAGAGTGTGAAAACTGAGTTTCCTTGAGAGCTGCTTGGAAGCCTGATGGTGTGTGAAGTTAGTGAGCCAAATGGAGTTGTTCTCCCACAAGAACCACTCGGCTTATCCTTCTTCAATATGCCCTTCACCAACATGCAGTGTTTCCTTGATTGAATTAGCTCTCACACCAATATTTGCGTCTAGAGCCTTTGCATTGAGGGCTATCTGAAAACGGCTGTGGCGCTGAAGTTGTGTGAAAATGTGGAGTTGGTGGCATGTGAAACCCGCATGTGGAGCATTCGTTTGTGTGGGATGCTCTACCAGGTTCATTCCTAGATAATTCACTCAAAGGGCAATAAGCATAGAGTGTGAAAACTGAGTTTCCTTGAGAGCTGCTTGTAAGCCTGATGGTGTGTGAAGTTAGTGAGCCAAATGGAGTTGTTCTCCCACAAGAACCACTCGGCTGATCCTTCTTCAATATGCCCTTCACCAACATGCAGTGTTTCCTTGATTGAATTAGCTCTCACACAAATATTTGCGTCTAGAGCCTTTGCATTGAGGGCTATCTGAAAACGGCTGTGGCGCTGAAGTTGCCTGTGAATGTGGAGTTGGTGGCATGTGAAACCCGCATGTGGAGCATTCGTTTGTGTGGGATGCTCACCAAGCTTCTTTTCAGTCCTAGGCACTCAAAGGGCACTAAGCATAGAGTGTGAAAACTGAGTTTCCTTGAGAGCTGCTTGGAAGCCTGATGGTGTGTGAAGTTAGTGAGCCAAATGGAGTTGTTCTCCCACAAGGACCACTCGGCTTATCCTTCTTCAATATGCCCTTCACCAACATGCAGTGTTTCCTTGATTGAATTAGCTCTCACACCAATATTTGCGTCTAGAGCCTTTGCATTGAGGGCTATCTGAAAGCGGCTGTTTGCTGAAGTTGCCTGAGAATGTGGAGTTGGTGGCATGTGAAACCCGCATGTGGAGCATTCGTTTGTGTGGGATGCTCACCAAGCTTCATTTCAGTCCTAGGCACTCAAAGGGCACTAAGCATAGAGTGTGAAAACTGAGTTTCCTTGAGAGCTGCTTGGAAGCCTGATGGTGTGTGAAGTTAGTGAGCCAAATGGAGTTGTTCTCCCACAAGGACCACTCGGCTGATCCTTCTTCAATATGCCCTTCAGCAAGATGCAGTGTTTCCTTGATTGAATTAGCTCTCACACCAATATTTGCGTCTAGAGCCTTTGCATTGAGGGCTATCTGAAAGCGGCTGTTTGCTGAAGTTGCCTGAGAATGTGGAGTTGGTGGCATGTGAAACCCGCATGTGGAGCATTCGTTTGTGTGGGATGCTCACCAAGCTTCATTTCAGTCCTAGGCACTCAAAGGGCACTAAGCATAGAGTGTGAAAACTGAGTTTCCTTGAGAGCTGCTTGGAAGCCTGATGGTGTGTGAAGTTAGTGAGCCAAATGGAGTTGTTCTCCCACAAGAACCACTCGGCTGATCCTTCTTCAATATGCCCTTCACCAACTTGCAGTGTTTCCTTGATTGAATTAGCTCTCACACAAATATTTGCGTCTAGAGCCTTTGCATTGAGGGCTATCTGAAAACGGCTGTGGCGCTGAAGTTGCCTGAGAATGTGGAGTTGGTGGCATGTGGAACCCGCATGTGGAGCATTCGTTTGTGTTTGATGCTCAGCAAGCTTCATTTCAGTCCTCGCACTCAAAGGACACTAAGCATAGAGTGTGAAAACTGAGTTTCCTTGAGAGCTGCTTGGAAGCCTGATGGTGTGTGAAGTTAGTGAGCCAAATGGAGTTGTTCTCCCACAAGGACCACTCGGCTGATCCTTCTTCAATATGCCCTTCACCAACATGCAGTGTTTCCTTGATTGAATTAGCTCTCACACCAATATTTGCGTCTAGAGCCTTTGCATTGAGGGCTATCTGAAAGCGGCTGTTTGCTGAAGTTGCCTGAGAATGTGGAGTTGGTGGCATGTGAAACCCGCATGTGGAGCATTCGTTTGTGTGGGATGCTCACCAAGCTTCATTTCAGTCCTAGGCACTCAAAGGGCACTAAGCATAGAGTGTGAAAACTGAGTTTCCTTGAGAGCTGCTTGGAAGCCTGATGGTGTGTGAAGTTAGTGAGCCAAATGGAGTTGTTCTCCCACAAGGACCACTCGGCTGATCCTTGTTCAATATGCCCTTCACCAACATGCAGTGTTTCCTTGATTGAATTAGCTCTCACACCAATATTTGCGTCTAGAGCCTTTGCATTGAGGGCTGTCTGAAAACGGCTGTGGCGCTGAAGTTACCTGAGAATGTGGAGTTGGTGGCATGTGAAACCCGCATGTGGAGCATTCGTTTGTGTGGGATGCTCTACCAGATTCATTCCTAGATAATGCAGTGAAAGGGCACTAAGCATAGAGTGTGAAAACTGAGTTTCCTTGAGAGCTGCTTGGAAGCCTGATGGTGTGTGAAGTTAGTGAGCCAAATGGAGTTGTTCTCCCACAAGAACCACTCGCCTGATCCTTCTTCAATATGCCCTTCACCAACATGCAGTGTTTCCTTGATTGAATTAGCTCTCACACCAATATTTGCGTCTAGAGCCTTTGCATTGAGGGCTGTCTGAAAACGGCTGTGGCGCTGAAGTTACCTGAGAATGTGGAGTGGGTGGCATGTGAAACCCGCATGTGGAGCATTCGTTTGTGTGGGATGCTCACCAAGCTTCATTTCAGTCCTAGGCACACAAAGGGCACTAAGCATAGAGTGTGAAAACTGAGTTTCCTTGAGAGCTGCTTGGAAGCCTGATGGTGTGTGAAGTTAGTGAGCCAAATGGAGTTGATCTCCCACAAGAACCACTCGGCTGATCCTTCTTCAATATGCCCTTCACCAACATGCAGTGTTTCCTTGATTGAATTAGCTCTCACACCAATATTTGCCTCTAGAGCCTTTGCATTGAGGGCTGTCTGAAAATGGCTGTTGCGCTGAAGTTACCTGAGAATGTGGAGTTGGTGGCATGTGAAAACCGCATGTGGAGCATTCGTTTGTGTGGGATGCTCACCAAGCTTCATTTCAGTCCTAGGCACTCAAAGGGCACTAAGCATAGAGTGTGAAAACTGAGTTTCCTTGAGAGCTGCTTGGAAGCCTGATGGTGTGTGAAGTTAGTGAGCCAAATGGAGTTGTTCTCCCACAAGGACCACTCGGCTGATCCTTCTTCAATATGCCCTTCACCAACATGCAGTGTTTCCTTGATTGAATTAGCTCTCAAACCAATATTTGCGTCTAGAGCCTTTGCATTGAGGGCTATCTGAAAACGGCTGTGGCGCTGAAGTTGTGTGAAAATGTGGAGTTGGTGGCATGTGAAACCCGCATGTGGAGCATTCGTTTGTGTGGGATGCTCTACCAGATTCATTCCTAGATAATGCACTCAAAGGGCATTAAGCATAGAGTGTGAAAACTGAGTTTCCTTGAGAGCTGCTTGGAAGCCTGATGGTGTGTGAAGTTAGTGAGCCAAATGGAGTTGTTCTCCCACAAGAACCACTCGGCTGATCCTTCTTCAATATGCCCTTCACCAACATGCAGTGTTTCCTTGATTGAATTAGCTCTCACACCAATATTTGCGTCTAGAGCCTTTGCATTGAGGGCTATCTGAAAACGGCTGTGGCGCTGAAGTTGCCTGTGAATGTGGAGTTGGTGGCATGTGAAACCCGCATGTGGAGCATTCGTTTGTGTGGGATGCTCTACCAGGTTCATTCCTAGATAATTCACTCAAAGGGCACTAAGCATAGAGTGTGAAAACTGGGTTTCCTTGAGAGCTGCTTGGAAGCCTGATGGTGTGTGAAGTCAGTGAGCCAAATGGAGTTGTTCTCCCACAAGGACCACTCGGCTGATCCTTCTTCAATATGCCCTTCACCAACATGCAGTGTTTCCTTGATTAAATTAGCTCTCACACCAATATTTGCGTCTAGAGCCTTTGCATTGAGGGCTATCTGAAAGCGGCTGTTTGCTGAAGTTGCCTGAGAATGTGGAGTTGGTGGCATGTGAAACCCGCATGTGGAGCATTCGTTTGTGTGGGATGCTCACCAAGCTTCATTTCAGTCCTAGGCACTCAAAGGGCACTAAGCATAGAGTGTGAAAACTGAGTTTCCTTGAGAGCTGCTTGGAAGTCTGATGGTGTGTGAAGTTAGTGAGCCAAATGGAGTTGTTCTCCCACAAGAACCACTCGGCTGATCCTTCTTCAATATGCCCTTCACCAACATGCAGTGTTTCCTTGATTGAATTAGCTCTCACACCAATATTTGCGTCTAGAGCCTTTGCATTGAGGGCTCTGTGAAAACGGCTGTGGCGCTGAAGTTGCCTGTGAATGTGGAGTTTGTGGCATGTGAAACCCGCATGTGGAGCATTCGTTTGTGTGGGATGCTCTACCAGGTTCATTCCTAGATAATTCACTCAAAGGGCAATAAGCATAGAGTGTGAAAACTGAGTTTCCTTGAGAGCTGCTTGGAAGCCTGATGGTGTGTGAAGTTAGTGAGCCAAATGGAGTTGTTCTCCCACAAGAACCACTCGGCTGATCCTTCTTCAATATGCCCTTCACCAACTTGCAGTGTTTCCTTGATTGAATTAGCTCTCACACCAATATTTGCGTCTAGAGCCTTTGCATTGAGGGCTGTCTGAAAACGGCTGTGGCACTGAAGTTGCCTGTGAATGTGGAGTTGGTGGCATGTGGAACCCGCATGTGGAGCATTCGTTTGTGTGGGATGCTCAGCAAGCTTCATTTCAGTCCTAGCACTCAAAGGGCACTAAGCATAGAGTGTGAAAACTGAGTTTCCTTGAGAGCTGCTTGGAAGCCTGATGGTGTGTGAAGTTAGTGAGCCAAATGGAGTTGTTCTCCCACAAGGACCACTCGGCTGATCCTTCTTCAATATGCCCTTCACCAACATGCAGTGTTTCCTTGATTGAATTAGCTCTCACACCAATATTTGCGTCTAGAGCCTTTGCATTGAGGGCTATCTGAAAGCGGCTGTTTGCTGAAGTTGCCTGAGAATGTGGAGTTGGTGGCATGTGAAACCCGCATGTGGAGCATTCGTTTGTGTGGGATGCTCACCAAGCTTCATTTCAGTCCTAGGCACTCAAAGGGCACTAAGCATAGAGTGTGAAAACTGAGTTTCCTTGAGAGCTGCTTGGAAGCCTGATGGTGTGTGAAGTTAGTGAGCCAAATGGAGTTGTTCTCCCACAAGGACCACTCGGCTGATCCTTCTTCAATATGCCCTTCACCAACATGCAGTGTTTCCTTGATTGAATTAGCTCTCACACCAATATTTGCGTCTAGAGCCTTTGCATTGAGGGCTATCTGAAAGCGGCTGTTCGCTGAAGTTGTCTGTGAATGTGGAGTTGGTGGCATGTGAAACCTGCATGTGGAACATTCGTTTGTGTGGGATGCTCTACCAGGTACATTAGTAGATAATTCACTCAAAGGGCACTAAGCATAGAGTGTGAAAACTGAGTTTCCTTGAGAGCTGCTTGGAGCCTGATGGTGTGTGAAGTTAGTGAGCCAAATGGAGTTGTTCTCCCGCAAGAACCACTCGGCTGATCCTTCTTCAATATGCCCTTCACCAACATGCAGTGTTTCCTTGATTGAATTAGCTCTCACACCAATATTTGCGTCTAGAGCCTTTGCTTTGAGGGCTGTCTGAAAACGGCTGTGGCGCTGAAGTTACCTGAGAATGTGGAGTTGGTGGCATGTGAGACCCGCATGTGGAGCATTCGTTTGTGTGGGATGCTCTACCAGATTCATTCCTAGATAATGCAGTGGAAGGGCACTAAGCATAGAGTGCGAAAACTGAGTTTCCTTGAGAGCTGCTTGGAAGCCTGATGGTGTATGAAGTTAGTGAGCCAAATGGAGTTGTTCTCCCACAAGAACCACTCGGCTGTTCCTTCTTCAATATGCCCTTCACCAACTTGCAGTGTTTCCTTGATTGAATTAGCTCTCACACCAATATTTGCGTCTAGAGCCTTTGCATTGAGGGCTGTCTGAAAACGGCTGTGGCGCTGAAGTTACCTGAGAATGTGGAGTTGGTGGCACGTGAAACCCGCATGTGGAGCATTTGTTTGTGTGGGATGCTCACCAAGCTTCATTTCAGTCCTAGGCACACAAAGGGCACTAAGCATAGAGTGTGAAAACTGAGTTTCCTTGAGAGCTGCTTGGAAGCCTGATGGTGTGTGAAGTTAGTGAGCCAAATGGAGTTGATCTCCCACAAGAACCACTCGGCTGATCCTTCTTCAATATGCCCTTCACCAACTTGCAGTGTTTCCTTGATTGAATTAGCTCTCACACCAATATTTGCCTCTAGAGCCTTTGCATTGAGGGCTGTCTGAAAATGGCTGTTGCGCTGAAGTTACCTGAGAATGTGGAGTTGGTGGCATGTGAAACCCGCATGTGGAGCATTCGTTTGTGTGGGATGCTCACCAAGCTTCATTTCAGTCCTAGGCACTCAAAGGGCACTAAGCATAGAGTGTGAAAAGTGAGTTTCCTTGAGAGCTGCATGGAAGCCTGATGGTGTGTGAAGTTAGTGAGCCAAATGGAGTTGTTCTCCCACAAGGACCACTCGGCTGATCCTTCTTCAATATGCCCTTCACCAACATGCAGTGTTTCCTTGATTGAATTAGCTCTCAAACCAATATTTGCGTCTAGAGCCTTTGCATTGAGGGCTATCTGAAAACGGCTGTGGCGCTGAAGTTGTGTGAAAATGTGGAGTTGGTGGCATGTGAAACCCGCATGTGGAGCATTCGTTTGTGTGGGATGCTCTACCAGATTCATTCCTAGATAATGCACTCAAAAGGCATTAAGCATAGAGTGTGAAAACTGAGTTTCCTTGAGAGCTGCTTGGAGCCTGATGGTGTGTGAAGTTAGTGAGCCAAATGGAGTTGTTCTCCCACAAGAACCACTCGGCTGATCCTTCTTCAATATGCCCTTCACCAACATGCAGTGTTTCCTTGATTGAATTAGCTCTCACACCAATATTTGCGTCTAGAGCCTTTGCATTGAGGGCTGTCTGAAAACGGCTGTGGCGCTGAAGTTACCTGAGAATGTGGAGTTGGTGGCATGTGAAACCCGCATGTGGAGCATTCGTTTGTGTGGGATGCTCTACCAGATTCATTCCTAGATAATGCACTCAAAGGGCACTAAGCATAGAGTGTGAAAACTGAGTTTCCTTGAGAGCTGCTTGGAAGCCTGATGGTGTGTGAAGTTAGTGAGCCAAATGGAGTTGTTCTCCCACAAGAACCACTCGGCTGATCCTTCTTCAATATGCCCTTCACCAACATGCAGTGTTTCCTTGATTGAATTAGCTCTCACACCAATATTTGCGTCTAGATCCTTTGCATTGAGGGCTGTCTGAAAACGGCTGTGGCGCTGAAGTTACCTGAGAATGTGGAGTTGGTGGCATGTGAAACCCGCATGTGGAGCATTCGTTTGTGTGGGATGCTCACCAAGCTTCATTTCAGTCCTAGGCACACAAAGGGCACTAAGCATAGAGTGTGAAAACTGAGTTTCCTTGAGAGCTGCTTGGAAGCCTGATGGTGTGTGAAGTTAGTGAGCCAAATGGAGTTGATCTCCCACAAGAACCACTCGGCTGATCCTTCTTCAATATGCCCTTCACCAACATGCAGTGTTTCCTTGATTGAATTAGCTCTCACACCAATATTTGCGTCTAGAGCCTTTGCATTGAGGGCTGTCTGAAAATGGCTGTTGCGCTGAAGTTACCTGAGAATGTGGAGTTGGTGGCATGTGAAACCCGCATGTGGAGCATTCGTTTGTGTGGGATGCTCACCAAGCTTCATTTCAGTCCTAGGCACTCAAAGGGCACTAAGCATAGAGTGTGAAAAGTGAGTTTCCTTGAGAGCTGCATGGAAGCCTGATGGTGTGTGAAGTTAGTGAGCCAAATGGAGTTGTTCTCCCACAAGGACCACTCGGCTGATCCTTCTTCAATATGCCCTTCACCAACATGCAGTGTTTCCTTGATTGAATTAGCTCTCAAACCAATATTTGCGTCTAGAGCCTTTGCATTGAGGGCTATCTGAAAACGGCTGTGGCGCTGAAGTTGTGTGAAAATGTGGAGTTGGTGGCATGTGAAACCCGCATGTGGAGCATTCGTTTGTGTGGGATGCTCTACCAGATTCATTCCTAGATAATGCAGTGAAAGGGCATTAAGCATAGAGTGTGAAAACTGAGTTTCCTTGAGAGCTGCTTGGAAGCCTGATGGTGTGTGAAGTTAGTGAGCCAAATGGAGTTGTTCTCCCACAAGAACCACTCGGCTGATCCTTCTTCAATATGCCCTTCACCAACATGCAGTGTTTCCTTGATTGAATTAGCTCTCACACCAATATTTGCATCTAGAGCCTTTGCATTGAGGGCTATCTGAAAACGGCTGTGGCGCTGAAGTTGTGTGAAAATGTGGAGTTGGTGGCATGTGAAACCCGCATGTGGAGCATTCGTTTGTGTGGGATGCTCTACCAGGTTCATTCCTAGATAATTCACTCAAAGGGCAATAAGCATAGAGTGTGAAAACTGAGTTTCCTTGAGAGCTGCTTGGAAGCCTGATGGTGTGTGAAGTTAGTGAGCCAAATGGAGTTGTTCTCCCACAAGAACCACTCGGCTGATCCTTCTTCAATATGCCCTTCACCAACATGCAGTGTTTCCTTGATTGAATTAGCTCTCACACCAATATTTGCGTCTAGAGCCTTTGCATTGAGGGCTATCTGAAAACGGCTGTGGCGCTGAAGTTGCCTGTGAATGTGGAGTTGGTGGCATGTGAAACCCGCATGTGTAGCATTCGTTTGTGTGGGATGCTCACCAAGCTTCATTTCAGTCCTAGGCACTCAAAGGGCACTAAGCAAAGAGTGTGAAAACTGAGTTTCCTTGAGAGCTGCTTGGAAGCCTGATGGTGTGTGAAGTTAGTGAGCCAAATGGAGTTGTTCTCCCACAAGGACCACTCGGCTGATCCTTCTTCAATATGCCCTTCACCAACATGCAGTGTTTCCTTGATTGAATTAGCTCTCACACCAATATTTGCGTCTAGAGCCTTTGCATTGAGGGCTATCTGAAAGCGGCTGTTTGCTGAAGTTGCCTGTGAATGTGGAGTTTGTGGCATGTGAAACCCGCATGTGGAGCATTCGTTTGTGTGGGATGCTCTACCAGGTTCATTCCTAGATAATTCACTCAAAGGGCACTAAGCATAGAGTGTGAAAACTGAGTTTCCTTGAGAGCTGCTTGGAAGCCTGATGGTGTGTGAAGTTAGTGAGCCAAATGGAGTTGTTCTCCCACAAGAACCACTCGGCTGATCCTTCTTCAATACGCCCTTCACCAACTTGCAGTGTTTCCTTGATTGAATTAGCTCTCACACCCAATATTTGCGTCTAGAGCCTTTGCATTGAGGGCTATCTGAAAACGGCTGTGGCGCTGAAGTTGCCTGTGAATGTGGAGTTGGTGGCATGTGGAACCCGCATGTGGAGCATTCGTTTGTGTGGGATGCTCAGCAAGCTTCATTTCAGTCCTCGCACTCAAAGGGCACTAAGCATAGAGTGTGAAAACTGAGTTTCCTTGAGAGCTGCTTGGAAGCCTGATGGTGTGTGAAGTTAGTGAGCCAAATGGAGTTGTTCTCCCACAAGGACCACTCGGCTGATCCTTCTTCAATATGCCCTTCACCAACATGCAGTGTTTCCTTGATTGAATTAGCTCTCACACCAATATTTGCGTCTAGAGCCTTTGCATTGAGGGCTATCTGAAAGCGGCTGTTTGCTGAAGTTGCCTGAGAATGTGGAGTTGGTGGCATGTGAAACCCGCATGTGGAGCATTCGTTTGTGTGGGATGCTCACCAAGCTTCATTTCAGTCCTAGGCACTCAAAGGGCACTAAGCATAGTGTGTGAAAACTGAGTTTCCTTGAGAGCTGCTTGGAAGCCTGATGGTGTGTGAAGTTAGTGAGCCAAATGGAGTTGTTCTCCCACAAGAACCACTCGGCTGATCCTTCTTCAATATGCCCTTCACCAACATGCAGTGTTTCCTTGATTGAATTAGCTCTCACACCAATATTTGCGTCTAGAGCCTTTGCATTGAGGGCTATCTGAAAGCGGCTGTTCGCTGAAGTTGTCTGTGAATGTGGAGTTGGTGGCATGTGAAACCTGCATGTGGAACATTCGTTTGTGTGGGATGCTCTACCAGGTACATTCCTAGATAATTCACTCAAAGGGCACTAAGCATAGAGTGTGAAAACTGAGTTTCCTTGAGAGCTGCTTGGAGCCTGATGGTGTGTGAAGTTAGTGAGCCAAATGGAGTTGTTCTCCCACAAGAACCACTCGGCTGATCCTTCTTCAATATGCCCTTCACCAACATGCAGTGTTTCCTTGATTGAATTAGCTCTCACACCAATATTTGCGTCTAAAGCCTTTGCATTGAGGGCTGTCTGAAAACGGCTGTGGCGCTGAAGTTACCTGAGAATGTGGAGTTGGTGGCATGTGAAACCCGCATGTGGAGCATTCGTTTGTGTGGGATGCTCTACCAGATTCATTCCTAGATAATGCAGTGAAAGGGCACTAAGCATAGAGTGTGAAAACTGAGTTTCCTTGAGAGCTGCTTGGAAGCCTGATGGTGTGTGAAGTTAGTGAGCCAAATGGAGTTGTTCTCCCACAAGAACCACTCGCCTGATCCTTCTTCAATATGCCCTTCACCAACATGCAGTGTTTCCTTGATTGAATTAGCTCTCACACCAATATTTGCGTCTAGAGCCTTTGCATTGAGGGCTGTCTGAAAACGGCTGTGGCGCTGAAGTTACCTGAGAATGTGGAGTTGGTGGCATGTGAAACCCGCATGTGGAGCATTCGTTTGTGTGGGATGCTCACCAAGCTTCATTTCAGTCCTAGGCACACAAAGGGCAATAAGCATAGAGTGTGAAAACTGAGTTTCCTTGAGAGCTGCTTGGAAGCCTGATGGTGTGTGAAGTTAGTGAGCCAAATGGAGTTGATCTCCCACAAGAACCACTCGGCTGATCCTTCTTCAATATGCCCTTCACCAACATGCAGTGTTTCCTTGATTGAATTAGCTCTCACACCAATATTTGCCTCTAGAGCCTTTGCATTGAGGGCTGTCTGAAAATGGCTTTGGCGCTGAAGTTGTCTGTGAATGTGGAGTTGGTGGCATGTGAAACCCGCATGTGGAGCATTCGTTTGTGTGGGATGCTCACCAAGCTTCATTTCAGTCCTAGGCACTCAAAGGGCACTAAGCATAGAGTGTGAAAAGTGAGTTTCCTTGAGAGCTGCATGGAAGCCTGATGGTGTGTGAAGTTAGTGAGCCAAATGGAGTTGTTCTCCCACAAGGACCACTCGGCTGATCCTTCTTCAATATGCCCTTCACCAACATGCAGTGTTTCCTTGATTGAATTAGCTCTCAAACCAATATTTGCGTCTAGAGCCTTTTCATTAAGGGCTATCTGAAAACGGCTGTGGCGCTGAAGTTGTGTGAAAATGTGGAGTTGGTGGCATGTGAAACCCGCATGTGGAGCATTCGTTTGTGTGGGATGCTCTACCAGATTCATTCCTAGATAATGCACTCAAAGGGCATTAAGCATAGAGTGTGAAAACTGAGTTTCCTTGAGAGCTGCTTGGAAGCCTGATGGTGTGTGAAGTTAGTGAGCCAAATGGAGTTGTTCTCCCACAAGAACCACTCGGCTGATCCTTCTTCAATATGCCCTTCACCAACATGCAGTGTTTCCTTGATTGAATTAGCTCTCACACCAATATTTGCGTCTAGAGCCTTTGCATTGAGGGCTATCTGAAAACGGCTGTGGCGCAGAAGTTGCGTGAAAATGCGGAGTTGGTGGCATGTGAAACCCGCATGTGGAGCATTCGTTTGTGTGGGATGCTCACCAAGCTTCATTTCAGTCCTAGGCACTCAAAGGGCACTAAGCATAGAGTGTGAAAACTGAGTTTCCTTGAGAGCTGCTTGGAAGCCTGATGGTGTGTGAAGTTAGTGAGCCAAATGGAGTTGTTCTCCCACAAGGACCACTCGGCTGATCCTTCTTCAATATGCCCTTCACCAACATGCAGTGTTTCCTTGATTGAATTAGCTCTCACACCAATATTTGCGTCTAGAGCCTTTGCATTGAGGGCTATCTGAAAACGGCTGTGGCGCTGAAGTTGCCTGTGAATGTGGAGTTGGTGGCATGTGAAACCCGCATGTGGAGCATTCGTTTGTGTGGGATGCTCTACCAGGTTTATTCCTAGATAATTCTCTCAAAGGGCACTAAGCATAGAGTGTGAAAACTGAGTTTCCTTGAGAGCTGCTTGGAGCCTGATGGTGTGTGAAGTTAGTGAGCCAAATGGAGTTGTTCTCCCACAAGAACCACTCGGCTGATCCTTCTTCAATATGCCCTTCACCAACATGCAGTGTTTCCTTGATTGAATTAGCTCTCACACCAATATTTGCTTCTAGAGCCTTTGCATTGAGGGCTATCTGAAAACGGCTGTGGCTCTGAAGTTGCCTGAGAATGTGGAGTTGGTGGCATGTGAAACCCGCATGTGGAGCATTCGTTTGTGTGGGATGCTCTACCAGGTTCATTCCTAGATAATGCAGTGAAAGGGTACTAAGCATAGAGTGTGAAAACTGAGTTTCCTTGAGAGCTGCTTGGAAGCCTGATGGTGTGTGAAGTTAGTGAGCCAAATGGAGTTGTTCTCCCACAAGAACCACTCGGCTGATCCTTCTTCAATATGCCCTTCACCAACATGCAGTGTTTCCTTGATTGAATTAGCTCTCACACCAATATTTGCGTCTAGAGCCTTTGCATTGAGGGCTATCTGAAAATGGCTGTGGCGCTGAAGTTGCCTGTGAATATGGAGTTGGTGGCATGTGAAACCCGCATGTGGAGCATTCGTTTGTGTGGGATGCTCTACCAAGCTTCATTTCAGTCCTAGGCACTCAAAGGGCACTAAGCATAGAGTGCGAAAACTGAGTTTCCTTGAGAGCTGCTTGGAAGCCTGATGGTGTGTGAAGTTAGTGAGCCAAATGGAGTTGTTCTCCCACAAGGACCACTCGGCTGATCCTTCTTCAATATGCCCTCCAACAACATGCAGTGTTTCCTTGATTGAATTAGCTCTCACACCAATATTTGCGTCTAGAGCCTTTGCATTGAGGGCTCTCTGAAAACGGCTGTTCGCTGATGTTGCCTGAGAATGTGGAGTTGGTGGCATGTGAAACCCGCATGTGGAGCATTCGTTTGTGTGGGATGCTCACCAAGCTTCATTTCAGTCCTAGGCACTCAAAGGGCACTAAGCATAGAGTGTGAAAACTGAGTTTCCTTGAGAGCTGCTTGGAAGCCTGATGGTGTGAGAAGTTAGTGAGCCAAATGGAGTTGTTCTCCCACAAGGACCACTCGGCTGATCCTTCTTCAATATGCCCTTCACCAACATGCAGTGTTTCCTTGATTGAATTAGCTCTCACACCAATATTTGCGTCTAGAGCCTTTGCATTGAGGGCTATCTGAAAACGGCTGTGGCGCTGAAGTTGCGTGAAAATGTGGAGTTGGCGGCATGTGAAACCCGCATGTGGAGCATTCGTTTGTGTGGGATGCTCACCAAGCTTCATTTCAGTCCTAGGCACTCAAAGGGCACTAAGCATAGAGTGTGAAAACTGAGTTTCCTTGAGAGCTGCTTGGAAGCCTGATGGTGTGAGAAGTTAGTGAGCCAAATGGAGTTGTTCTCCCACAAGGACCACTCGGCTGATCCTTCTTCAATATGCCCTTCACCAACATGCAGTGTTTCCTTGATTGAATTAGCTCTCACACCAATATTTGCGTCTAGAGCCTTTGCATTGAGGGCTATCTGAAAACGGCTGTGGCGCTGAAGTTGCCTGTGAATGTGGAGTTGGTGGCATGTGAAACCCGCATGTGGAGCATTCGTTTGTGTGGGATGCTCTACCAGGTTCATTCCTAGATAATTCACTCAAAGGGCACTTAGCATAGAGTGTGAAAACTGAGTTTCCTTGAGAGCTGCTTGGAAGCCTGATGGTGTGTGAAGTCAGTGAGGCAAATGGAGTTGTTCTCCCACAAGAACCACTCGGCTGATCCTTCTTCAATATGCCCTTCACCAACATGCAGTGTTTCCTTGATTGAATTAGCTCTCACACCAATATTTGCGTCTAGAGCCTTTGCATTGAGGGCTATCTGAAAACGGCTGTGGCGCTGAAGTTGCCTGTGAATGTGGAGTTGGTGGCATGTGAAATCCGCATGTGGAGCATTCGTTTGTGTGGGATGCTCACCAAGCTTCATTTCAGTCCTAGGCACTCAAAGGGCACTAAGCATAGAGTGTGAAAACTGAGTTTCCTTGAGAGCTGCTTGGAGCCTGATGGTGTGTGAAGTTAGTGAGCCAAATGGAGTTGTTCTCCCACAAGAACCACTCGGCTGATCCTTCTTCAATATGCCCTTCACCAACATGCAGTGTTTCCTTGATTGAATTAGCTCTCACACCAATATTTGCTTCTAGAGCCTTTGCATTGAGGGCTATCTGAAAACGGCTGTGGCTCTGAAGTTGCCTGAGAATGTGGAGTTGGTGGCATGTGAAACCCGCATGTGGAGCATTCGTTTGTGTGGGATGCTCTACCAGGTTCATTCCTAGATAATGCAGTGAAAGGGTACTAAGCATAGAGTGTGAAAACTGAGTTTCCTTGAGAGCTGCTTGGAAGCCTGATGGTGTGTGAAGTTAGTGAGCCAAATGGAGTTGTTCTCCCACAAGAACCACTCGGCTGATCCTTCTTCAATATGCCCTTCACCAACATGCAGTGTTTCCTTGATTGAATTAGCTCTCACACCAATATTTGCGTCTAGAGCCTTTGCATTGAGGGCTATCTGAAAATGGCTGTGGCGCTGAAGTTGCCTGTGAATATGGAGTTGGTGGCATGTGAAACCCGCATGTGGAGCATTCGTTTGTGTGGGATGCTCTACCAAGCTTCATTTCAGTCCTAGGCACTCAAAGGGCACTAAGCATAGAGTGCGAAAACTGAGTTTCCTTGAGAGCTGCTTGGAAGCCTGATGGTGTGTGAAGTTAGTGAGCGAAATGGAGTTGTTCTCCCACAAGGACCACTCGGCTGATCCTTCTTCAATATGCCCTCCACCAACATGCAGTGTTTCCTTGATTGAATTAGCTCTCACACCAATATTTGCGTCTAGAGCCTTTGCATTGAGGGCTCTCTGAAAACGGCTGTTCGCTGATGTTGCCTGAGAATGTGGAGTTGGTGGCATGTGAAACCCGCATGTGGAGCATTCGTTTGTGTGGGATGCTCACCAAGCTTCATTTCAGTCCTAGGCACTCAAAGGGCACTAAGCATAGAGTGTGAAAACTGAGTTTCCTTGAGAGCTGCTTGGAAGCCTGATGGTGTGAGAAGTTAGTGAGCCAAATGGAGTTGTTCTCCCACAAGGACCACTCGGCTGATCCTTCTTCAATATGCCCTTCACCAACATGCAGTGTTTCCTTGATTGAATTAGCTCTCACACCAATATTTGCGTCTAGAGCCTTTGCATTGAGGGCTATCTGAAAACGGCTGTGGCGCTGAAGTTGCGTGAAAATGTGGAGTTGGCGGCATGTGAAACCCGCAACCCGCATGTGGAGCATTCGTTTGTGTGGGATGCTCACCAAGCTTCATTTCAGTCCTAGGCACTCAAAGGGCACTAAGCATAGAGTGTGAAAACTGAGTTTCCTTGAGAGCTGCTTGGAAGCCTGATGGTGTGAGAAGTTAGTGAGCCAAATGGAGTTGTTCTCCCACAAGGACCACTCGGCTGATCCTTCTTCAATATGCCCTTCACCAACATGCAGTGTTTCCTTGATTGAATTAGCTCTCACACCAATATTTGCGTCTAGAGCCTTTGCATTGAGGGCTATCTGAAAACGGCTGTGGCGCTGAAGTTGCCTGTGAATGTGGAGTTGGTGGCATGTGAAACCCGCATGTGGAGCATTCGTTTGTGTGGGATGCTCTACCAGGTTCATTCCTAGATAATTCACTCAAAGGGCACTTAGCATAGAGTGTGAAAACTGAGTTTCCTTGAGAGCTGCTTGGAAGCCTGATGGTGTGTGAAGTCAGTGAGGCAAATGGAGTTGTTCTCCCACAAGAACCACTCGGCTGATCCTTCTTCAATATGCCCTTCACCAACATGCAGTGTTTCCTTGATTGAATTAGCTCTCACACCAATATTTGCGTCTAGAGCCTTTGCATTGAGGGCTATCTGAAAACGGCTGTGGCGCTGAAGTTGCCTGTGAATGTGGAGTTGGTGGCATGTGAAATCCGCATGTGGAGCATTCGTTTGTGTGGGATGCTCACCAAGCTTCATTTCAGTCCTAGGCACTCAAAGGGCACTAAGCATAGAGTGTGATAACTGAGTTTCCTTGAGAGCTGCTTGGAAGCCTGATGGTGTGTGAAGTTAGTGAGCCAAATGGAGTTGTTCTCCCACAAGAACCACTCGGCTGATCCTTCTTCAATATGCCCTTCACCAACATGCAGTGTTTCCTTGATTGAATTAGCTCTCACACCAATATTTGCGTCTAGAGCCTTTGCATTGAGGGCTATCTGAAAACGGCTGTGGCGCTGAAGTTGCCTGTGAATGTGGAGTTGGTGGCATGTGAAACCCGCATGTGGAGCATTCGTTTGTGTGGGATGCTCTACCAGGTTCATTCCTAGAAAATGCAGTGAAAGGGCACTAAGCATAGAGTGTGAAAACAGTTTCCTTGAGAGCTGCTTGGAAGCCTGATGGTGTGTGAAGTTAGTGAGCCAAATGGAGTTGTTCTCCCACAAGGACCACTCGGCTGATCCTTCTTCAATATGCCCTTCACCAACATGCAGTGTTTCCTTGATTGAATTAGCTCTCACACCAATATTTGCGTCTAGAGCCTTTGCATTGAGGGCTATCTGAAAACGGCTGTGGCGCTGAAGTTGCGTGAAAATGTGGAGTTGGCGGCATGTGAAACCCGCATGTGGAGCAATTCGTTTGTGTGGGATGCTCACCAAGCTTCATTTCAGTCCTAGGCACTCAAAGGGCACTAAGCATAGAGTGTGAAAACTGAGTTTCCTTGAGAGCTGCTTGGAAGCCTGATGGTGTGAGAAGTTAGTGAGCCAAATGGAGTTGTTCTCCCACAAGGACCACTCGGCTGATCCTTCTTCAATATGCCCTTCACCAACATGCAGTGTTTCCTTGATTGAATTAGCTCTCACACCAATATTTGCGTCTAGAGCCTTTGCATTGAGGGCTATCTGAAAACGGCTGTGGCGCTGAAGTTGCCTGTGAATGTGGAGTTGGTGGCATGTGAAACCCGCATGTGGAGCATTCGTTTGTGTGGGATGCTCTACCAGGTTCATTCCTAGATAATTCACTCAAAGGGCACTTAGCATAGAGTGTGAAAACTGAGTTTCCTTGAGAGCTGCTTGGAAGCCTGATGGTGTGTGAAGTCAGTGAGGCAAATGGAGTTGTTCTCCCACAAGAACCACTCGGCTGATCCTTCTTCAATATGCCCTTCACCAACATGCAGTGTTTCCTTGATTGAATTAGCTCTCACACCAATATTTGCGTCTAGAGCCTTTGCATTGAGGGCTATCTGAAAACGGCTGTGGCGCTGAAGTTGCCTGTGAATGTGGAGTTGGTGGCATGTGAAACCCGCATGTGGAGCATTCGTTTGTGTGGGATGCTCTACCAGGTTCATTCCTAGATAATTCACTCAAAGGGCACTTAGCATAGAGTGTGAAAACTGAGTTTCCTTGAGAGCTGCTTGGAAGCCTGATGGTGTGTGAAGTCAGTGAGGCAAATGGAGTTGTTCTCCCACAAGAACCACTCGGCTGATCCTTCTTCAATATGCCCTTCACCAACATGCAGTGTTTCCTTGATTGAATTAGCTCTCACACCAATATTTGCGTCTAGAGCCTTTGCATTGAGGGCTATCTGAAAACGGCTGTGGCGCTGAAGTTGCCTGTGAATGTGGAGTTGGTGGCATGTGAAACCCGCATGTGGAGCATTCGTTTGTGTGGGATGCTCTACCAGGTTCATTCCTAGAAAATGCAGTGAAAGGGCACTAAGCATAGAGTGTGAAAACAGTTTCCTTGAGAGCTGCTTGGAAGCCTGATGGTGTGTGAAGTTAGTGAGCCAAATGGAGTTGTTCTCCCACAAGGACCACTCGGCTGATCCTTCTTCAATATGCCCTTCACCAACATGCAGTGTTTCCTTGATTGAATTAGCTCTCACACCAATATTTGCGTCTAGAGCCTTTGCATTGAGGGCTATCTGAAAACGGCTGTGGCGCTGAAGTTGCGTGAAAATGTGGAGTTGGCGGCATGTGAAACCCGCATGTGGAGCATTCGTTTGTGTGGGATGCTCACCAAGCTTCATTTCAGTCCTAGGCACTCAAAGGGCACTAAGCATAGAGTGTGAAAACTGAGTTTCCTTGAGAGCTGCTTGGAAGCCTGATGGTGTGAGAAGTTAGTGAGCCAAATGGAGTTGTTCTCCCACAAGGACCACTCGGCTGATCCTTCTTCAATATGCCCTTCACCAACATGCAGTGTTTCCTTGATTGAATTAGCTCTCACACCAATATTTGCGTCTAGAGCCTTTGCATTGAGGGCTATCTGAAAACGGCTGTGGCGCTGAAGTTGCCTGTGAATGTGGAGTTGGTGGCATGTGAAACCCGCATGTGGAGCATTCGTTTGTGTGGGATGCTCTACCAGGTTCATTCCTAGATAATTCACTCAAAGGGCAATAAGCATAGAGTGTGAAAACTGAGTTTCCTTGAGAGCTGCTTGGAAGCCTGATGGTGTGTGAAGTCAGTGAGGCAAATGGAGTTGTTCTCCCACAAGAACCACTCGGCTGATCCTTCTTCAATATGCCCTTCACCAACATGCAGTGTTTCCTTGATTGAATTAGCTCTCACACCAATATTTGCGTCTAGAGCCTTTGCATTGAGGGCTATCTGAAAACGGCTGTGGCGCTGAAGTTGCCTGTGAATGTGGAGTTGGTGGCATGTGAAATCCGCATGTGGAGCATTCGTTTGTGTGGGATGCTCACCAAGCTTCATTTCAGTCCTAGGCACTCAAAGGGCACTAAGCATAGAGTGTGAAAACTGAGTTTCCTTGAGAGCTGCTTGGAAGCCTGATGGTGTGAGAAGTTAGTGAGCCAAATGGAGTTGTTCTCCCACAAGGACCACTCGGCTGATCCTTCTTCAATATGCCCTTCACCAACATGCAGTGTTTCCTTGATTGAATTAGCTCTCACACCAATATTTGCGTCTAGAGCCTTTGCATTGAGGGCTATCTGAAAACGGCTGTGGCGCTGAAGTTGCCTGTGAATGTGGAGTTGGTGGCATGTGAAACCCGCATGTGGAGCATTCGTTTGTGTGGGATGCTCTACCAGGTTCATTCCTAGATAATTCACTCAAAGGGCAATAAGCATAGAGTGTGAAAACTGAGTTTCCTTGAGAGCTGCTTGGAAGCCTGATGGTGTGTGAAGTCAGTGAGGCAAATGGAGTTGTTCTCCCACAAGAACCACTCGGCTGATCCTTCTTCAATATGCCCTTCACCAACATGCAGTGTTTCCTTGATTGAATTAGCTCTCACACCAATATTTGCGTCTAGAGCCTTTGCATTGAGGGCTATCTGAAAACGGCTGTGGCGCTGAAGTTGCCTGTGAATGTGGAGTTGGTGGCATGTGAAATCCGCATGTGGAGCATTCGTTTGTGTGGGATGCTCACCAAGCTTCATTTCAGTCCTAGGCACTCAAAGGGCACTAAGCATAGAGTGTGAAAACTGAGTTTCCTTGAGAGCTGCTTGGAAGCCTGATGGTGTGTGAAGTTAGTGAGCCAAATGGAGTTGTTCTCCCACAAGAACCACTCGGCTGATCCTTCTTCAATATGCCCTTCACCAACATGCAGTGTTTCCTTGATTGAATTAGCTCTCACACCAATATTTGCGTCTAGAGCCTTTGCATTGAGGGCTATCTGAAAACGGCTGTGGCGCTGAAGTTGCCTGTGAATGTGGAGTTGGTGGCATGTGAAACCCGCATGTGGAGCATTCGTTTGTGTGGGATGCTCTACCAGGTTCATTCCTAGATAATGCAGTGAAAGGGCACTAAGCATAGAGTGTGAAAACAGTTTCCTTGAGAGCTGCTTGGAAGCCTGATGGTGTGTGAAGTTAGTGAGCCAAATGGAGTTGTTCTCCCACAAGAACCACTCGGCTGATCCTTCTTCAATATGCCCTTCAGCAACATGCAGTGTTTCCTTGATTGAATTAGCTCTCACACCAATATTTGCGTCTAGAGCCTTTGCATTGAGGGCTATCTGAAAACGGCTGTGGCGCTGAAGTTGCCTGTGAATGTGGAGTTGGTGGCATGTGAAACCCGCATGTGGAGCATTCGTTTGTGTGGGATGCTCTACCAGGTTCATTCCTAGATAATGCACTCAAAGGGCACTAAGCATAGAGTGTGAAAACTGAGTTTCCTTGAGAGCTGCTTGGAAGCCTGATGGTGTGTGAAGTTAGTGAGGCAAATGGAGTTGTTCTCCCACAAGAACCACTTGGCTAATCCTTCTTCAATATGCCCTTCACCAACATGCAGTGTTTCCTTGATTGAATTAGCTCTCACACCAATATTTGCGTCTAGAGCCTTTGCATTGAGGGCTATCTGAAAACGGCTGTGGCGCTGAAGTTGCCTGTGAATGTGGAGTTGGTGGCATGTGAAACCCGCATGTGTAGCATTCGTTTGTGTGGGATGCTCACCAAGCTTCATTTCAGTCCTAGGCACACAAAGGGCACTAAGCATAGAGTGTGAAAACTGAGTTTCCTTGAGAGCTGCTTGGAAACCTGATGGTGTGTGAAGTTAGTGAGCCAAATGGAGTTGTTCTCCCACAAGAACCACTCGGCTGATCCTTCTTCAATATGCCCTTCACCAACATGCAGTGTTTCCTTGATTGAATTAGCTCTCACACCAATATTTGCGTCTAGAGCCTTTGCATTGAGGGCTATCTGAAAACGGCTTTGGCGCTGAAGTTGCCTGTGAATGTGGAGTTGGTGGCATGTGAAACCCGCATGTGGAGCATTCGTTTGTGTGGGATGCTCTACCAGGTTCATTCCTAGATAATGCAGTGAAAGGGCACTAAGCATAGAGTGTGAAAACTGAGTTTCCTTGAGAGCTGCTTGGAAGCCTGATGGTGTGTGAAGTTAGTGAGCCAAATGGAGTTGTTCTCCCACAAGAACCACTCGGCTGATCCTTCTTCAATATGCCCTTCACCAACATGCAGTGTTTCCTTGATTGAATTAGCTCTCACACCAATATTTGCGTCTAGAGCCTTTGCATTGAGGGCTATCTGAAAACGGCTGTGGCGCTGAAGTTGCCTGTGAATGTGGAGTTGGTGGCATGTGAAACCCGCATGTGGAGCATTCGTTTGTGTGGGATGCTCTACCAGGTTCATTCCTAGATAATGCACTCAAAGGGCACTAAGCATAGAGTGTGAAAACTGAGTTTCCTTGAGAGCTGCTTGGAAGCCTGATGGTGTGTGAAGTTAGTGAGCCAAATGGAGTTGTTCTCCCACAAGAACCACTCGGCTGATCCTTCTTCAATATGCCCTTCACCAACATGCAGTGTTTCCTTGATTGAATTAGCTCTCACACCAATATTTGCGTCTAGAGCCTTTGCATTGAGGGCTATCTGAAAACGGCTGTGGCGCTGAAGTTGCCTGTGAATGTGGAGTTGGTGGCATGTGAAACCCGCATGTGGAGCATTCTTTTGTGTGGGATGCTCTACTAGGTTCATTCCTAGATAATGCACTCAAAGGGCACTAAGCATAGAGTGTGAAAACTGAGTTTCCTTGAGAGCTGCTTGGAAGCCTGATGGTGTGTGAAGTTAGTGGGCCAAATGGAGTTGTTCTCCCACAAGAACCACTCGGCTGATCCTTCTTCAATATGCCCTTCACCAACATGCAGTGTTTCCTTGATTGAATTAGCTCTCACACCAATATTTGCGTCTAGAGCCTTTGCATTGAGGGCTATCTGAAAACGGCTGTGGCGCTGAAGTTGAATGAGAATGTGGAGTTGGTGGCATGTGAAACCCGCATGTGGAGCATTGGTTTGTGTGGGATGCTCTACCAGGTTCTCTCCGAGATAATGCACTCAAAGGGCACTAAGCATAGAGTGTGAAAACTGAGTTTCCTTGAGAGCTGCTTGGAAGCCTGATGGTGTGTGAAGTTAGTGAGCCAAATGGAGTTGTTCTCCCACAAGAACCACTTGGCTAATCCTTCTTCAATATGCCCTTCACCAACATGCAGTGTTTCCTTGATTGAATTAGCTCTCACACCAATATTTGCGTCTAGAGCCTTTGCATTGAGGGCTATCTGAAAACGGCTGTGGCGCTGAAGTTGCCTGTGAATGTGGAGTTGGTGGCATGTGAAACCCGCATGTGGAGCATTCGTTTGTGTGGGATGCTCACCAAGCTTCATTTCAGTCCTAGGCACACAAAGGGCACTAAGCATAGAGTGTGAAAACTGAGTTTCCTTGAGAGCTGCTTGGAAGCCTGATGGTGTGTGAAGTTAGTGAGCCAAATGGAGTTGTTCTCCCACAAGAACCACTCGGCTGATCCTTCTTCAATATGCCCTTCACCAACATGCAGTGTTTCCTTGATTGAATTAGCTCTCACACCAATATTTGCGTCTAGAGCCTTTGCATTGAGGGCTATCTGAAAACGGCTGTGGCGCTGAAGTTGCCTGTGAATGTGGAGTTGGTGGCATGTGAAACCCGCATGTGGAGCATTCGTTTGTGTGGGATGCTCAGCAAGCTTCATTTCAGTCCTAGGCACACAAAGGGCACTAAGCATAGAGTGTGAAAACTGAGTTTCCTTGATAGCTGCTTGGAAACCTGATGGTGTGTGAAGTTAGTGAGCAAATGGAGTTGTTCTCCCACAAGAACCACTCGGCTGATCCTTCTTCAATATGCCCTTCAGCAACATGCAGTGTTTCCTTGATTGAATTAGCTCTCACACCAATATTTGCGTCTAGAGCCTTTGCATTGAGGGCTATCTGAAAACACCTGTGGCGCAGAAGCTGCGAAAATGCCTAGTTGGTGGCATGTGAAACCCGCATGTGGAGCATTCGTTTGTGTGGGATGCTCACCAAGCTTCAATTCAGTCCTAGGCACACAAAGGACACTGAGCATAGAGTGTGAAAACTGAGTTTCCTTGAGAGCTGCTTGGAGCCTGATGGTGTGTGAAGTTAGTGAGCCAAATGGAGTTGTTCTCAAACAAGAACCACTCGGCTTATCCTTCTTCAATATGCCCTTCACCAACATGCAGTGTTTCCATGATTGAATTAGCTCTCACACCAATATTTGCGTCTAGAGCCTTTGCATTGAGGGCTATCTGAAAACGGCTGTGGCGCTGAAGTTGCCTGTGAATGTGGAGTTGGTGGCATGTGAAACCCGCATGTGGAGCATTCGTTTGTGTGGGATGCTCACCAAGCTTCATTTCAGTCCTAGGCACTCAAAGGGCACTAAGCATAGAGTGTGAAAACTGAGTTTCCTTGAGAGCTGCTTGGAAGCCTGATGGTGTGTAAAGTTAGTGAGCCAAATGGAGTTGTTCTCCCACAAGAACCACTCGGCTGATCCTTCTTCAATATGCCCTTCACCAACATGCAGTGTTTCCTTGATTGAATTAGCTCTCACACACAATATTTGCGTCTAGAGCCTTTGCATTGAGGGCTATCTGAAAATGTCTGTGGCGCAGAAGTTGCGTGAAAATGCCTAGTTGGTGGCATGTGAAACCCGCATGTGGAGCATTCGTTTGTGTGGGATGCTCACCAAGCTTCAATTCAGTCCTAGGCACACAAAGGGCACTAAGCATAGAGTGTGAAAACTGAGTTTCCTTGAGAGCTGCTTGGAGCCTGATGGTGTGTGAAGTTAGTGAGCCAAATGGAGTTGTTCTCCACAAGGACCACTCGGCTGATCCTTCTTCAATATGCCCTTCACCAACATGCAGTGTTTCCATGATTGAATTATCTCTCACACCAATATTTGTGTCTAGAGCCTTTACATTGAGGGCTATCTGAAAACGGCTGTGGCGCTGAAGTTGCCTGAGAATGTGGAGTTGGTGGCATGTGAAAACCGCATGTGGAGCATTCGTTTCTGTGGGATGCTCTACCAGGTTCATTCCTAGATAATTCACTCAAAGGGCACTTAGCATAGAGTGTGAAAACTGAGTTTCCTTGAGAGCTGCTTGGAAGCCTGATGGTGTGTGAAGTTAGTGAGCCAAATGGAGTTGTTCTCCCCACAAGAACCACTCGGCTGATCCTTCTTCAATATGCCCTTCACCAACATGCAGTGTTTCCTTGATTGAATTAGCTCACACCAATATTTGCGTCTAGAGCCTTTGCATTGAGGGCTATCTGAAAACGGCTGTGGCGCTGAAGTTGCCTGTGAATGTGGAGTTGGTGGCATGTGAAACCCGCATGTGGAGCATTCGTTTGTGTGGATGCTCTACCAGGTTCATTCCTAGATAATGCAGTGAAAGGGCACTAAGCATAGAGTGTGAAAACAGTTTCCTTGAGAGCTGCTTGGAAGCCTGATGGTGTGTGAAGTTAGTGAGCCAAATGGAGTTGTTCTCCACAAGAACCACTCGGCTGATCCTTCTTCAATATGCCCTTCACCAACATGCAGTGTTTCCTTGATTGAATTAGCTCTCACACCAATATTTGCGTCTAGAGCCTTTGCATTGAGGGCTATCTGAAAACGGCTGTGGCGCTGAAGTTGCCTGTGAATGTGGAGTTGGTGGCATGTGAAACCCGCATGTGGAGCATTCGTTTGTGTGGGATGCTCACCAAGCTTCATTTCAGTCCTAGGCACTCAAAGGGCACTAAGCATAGAGTGTGAAAACTGAGTTTCCTCTGAGAGCTGCTTGGAAGCCTGATGGTGTGTGAAGTTAGTGAGCCAAATGGAGTTGTTCTCCACAAGAACCACTTGGCTGATCCTTCTTCAATATGCCCTTCACCAACATGCAGTGTTTCCTTGATTGAATTAGCTCTCACACCAATATTTGCGTCTAGAGCCTTTGCATTGAGGGCTATCTGAAAACGGCTGTGGCGCTGAAGTTGCCTGTAAATGTGGAGGTGGTGCATGTGAAACCCGCATGTGGAGCATTCGTTTGTGTGGGATGCTCAGCAAGCTTCATTTCACTCTAGGCACACAAAGGGCACTAAGCATAGAGTGTGAAAACTGAGTTTCCTTGATAGCTGCTTGGAAACCTGATGGTGTGTGAAGTTAGTGAGCCAAATGGAGTTGTTCTCCCACAAGAACCACTCGGCTGATCCTTCTTCAATATGCCCTTCAGCAACATGCAGTGTTTCCTTGATTGAATTAGCTCTCACACCAATATTTGCGTCTAGAGCCTTTGCATTGAGGGCTATCTGAAAATGGCTGTGGCGCAGAAGTTGCGTGAAAATGCCTAGTTGGTGGCATGTGAAACCCGCATGTGGAGCATTCGTTTGTGTGGGATGCTCACCAAGCTTCAATTCAGTCCTAGGCACACAAAGGACACTGAGCATAGAGTGTGAAAACTGAGTTTCCTTGAGAGCTGCTTGGAGCCTGATGGTGTGTGAAGTTAGTGAGCCAAATGGAGTTGTTCTCAAACAAGAACCACTCACTCTTCGGCCTTATCCTTCTTCAATATGCCCTTCACCAACATGCAGTGTTTCCATGATTGAATTAGCTCTCACACCAATATTTGCGTCTAGAGCCTTTGCATTGAGGGCTATCTGAAAACGGCTGTGGCGCTGAAGTTGCCTGTGAATGTGGAGTTGGTGGCATGTGAAACCCGCATGTGGAGCATTCGTTGTGTGGGATGCTCACCAAGCTTCATTTCAGTCCTAGGCACTCAAAGGGCACTAAGCATAGAGTGTGAAAACTGAGTTTCCTTGAGAGCTGCTTGGAAGCCTGATGGTGTGTAAAGTTAGTGAGCAAATGGAGTTGTTCTCCCACAAGAACCACTCGGCTGATCCTTCTTCAATATGCCCTTCACCAACATGCAGTGTTTCCTTGATTGAATTAGCTCTCACACCAATATTTGCGTCTAGAGCCTTTGCATTGAGGGCTATCTGAAAATGGCTGTGGCGCAGAAGTTGCGTGAAAATGCCTAGTTGGTGGCATGTGAAACCCGCATGTGGAGCATTCGTTTGTGTGGGATGCTCACCAAGCTTCAATTCAGTCCTAGGCACACAAAGGGCACTAAGCATAGAGTGTGAAAACTGAGTTTCCTTGAGAGCTGCTTGGAGCCTGATGGTGTGTGAAGTTAGTGAGCCAAATGGAGTTGTTCTCCCACAAGAACCACTCGGCTGATCCTTCTTCAATATGCCCTTCACCAACATGCAGTGTTTCCATGATTGAATTATCTCTCACACCAATATTTGTGTCTAGAGCCTTTACATTGAGGGCTATCTGAAAACGGCTGTGGCGGTGAAGTTGCCTGAGAATGTGGAGTTGGTGGCATGTGAAAACCGCATGTGGAGCATTCGTTTGTGTGGGATGCTCTACCAGGTTCATTCCTAGATAATTCACTCAAAGGGCACTTAGCATAGAGTGTGAAAACTGAGTTTCCTTGAGAGCTGCTTGGAAGCCTGATGGTGTGTGAAGTTAGTGAGGCAAATGGAGTTGTTCTCCCACAAGAACCACTCGGCTGATCCTTCTTCAATATGCCCTTCACCAACATGCAGTGTTTCCTTGATTGAATTAGCTCTCACACCATTATTTGCGTCTAGAGCCTTTGCATTGAGGGCTATCTGAAAACGGCTGTGGCGCTGAAGTTGCCTGTGAATGTGGAGTTGGTGGCATGTGAAATCCGCATGTGGAGCATTCGTTTGTGTGGGATGCTCACCAAGCTTCATTTCAGTCCTAGGCACTCAAAGGGCACTAAGCATAGAGTGTGAAAACTGAGTTTCCTTGAGAGCTGCTTGGAAGCCTGATGGTGTGTGAAGTTAGTGAGCCAAATGGAGTTGTTCTCCCACAAGAACCACTCGGCTGATCCTTCTTCAATATGCCCTTCACCAACATGCAGTGTTTCCTTGATTGAATTAGCTCTCACACCAATATTTGCGTCTAGAGCCTTTGCATTGAGGGCTATCTGAAAACGGCTGTGGCGCTGAAGTTGCCTGTGAATGTGGAGTTGGTGGCATGTGAAACCCGCATGTGGAGCATTCGTTTGTGTGGGATGCTCTACCAGGTTCATTCCTAGATAATGCAGTGAAAGGGCACTAAGCATAGAGTGTGAAAACAGTTTCCTTGAGAGCTGCTTGGAAGCCTGATGGTGTGTGAAGTTAGTGAGCCAAATGGAGTTGTTCTCCCACAAGAACCACTCGGCTGATCCTTCTTCAATATGCCCTTCACCAACATGCAGTGTTTCCTTGATTGAATTAGCTCTCACACCAATATTTGCGTCTAGAGCCTTTGCATTGAGGGCTATCTGAAAACGGCTGTGGCGCTGAAGTTGCCTGTGAATGTGGAGTTGGTGGCATGTGAAACCCGCATGTGGAGCATTCGTTTGTGTGGGATGCTCTACCAGGTTCATTCCTAGATAATGCACTCAAAGGGCACTAAGCATAGAGTGTGAAAACTGAGTTTCCTTGAGAGCTGCTTGGAAGCCTGATGGTGTGTGAAGTTAGTGAGGCAAATGGAGTTGTTCTCCCACAAGAACCACTTGGCTAATCCTTCTTCAATATGCCCTTCACCAACATGCAGTGTTTCCTTGATTGAATTAGCTCTCACACCAATATTTGCGTCTAGAGCCTTTGCATTGAGGGCTATCTGAAAACGGCTGTGGCGCTGAAGTTGCCTGTGAATGTGGAGTTGGTGGCATGTGAAACCCGCATGTGTAGCATTCGTTTGTGTGGGATGCTCACCAAGCTTCATTTCAGTCCTAGGCACACAAAGGGCACTAAGCATAGAGTGTGAAAACTGAGTTTCCTTGAGAGCTGCTTGGAAACCTGATGGTGTGTGAAGTTAGTGAGCCAAATGGAGTTGTTCTCCCACAAGAACCACTCGGCTGATCCTTCTTCAATATGCCCTTCACCAACATGCAGTGTTTCCTTGATTGAATTAGCTCTCACACCAATATTTGCGTCTAGAGCCTTTGCATTGAGGGCTATCTGAAAGCGGCTGTGGCGCTGAAGTTGCCTGTGAATGTGGAGTTGGTGGCATGTGAAACCCGCATGTGGAGCATTCGTTTGTGTGGGATGCTCTACCAGGTTCATTCCTAGATAATGCACTCAAAAGGCACTAAGCATAGAGTGTGAAAACTGAGTTTCCTTGAGAGCTGCTTGGAAGCCTGATGGTGTGTGAAGTTAGTGAGCCAAATGGAGTTGTTCTCCCACAAGAACCACTCGGCTGATCCTTCTTCAATATGCCCTTCACCAACATGCAGTGTTTCCTTGATTGAATTAGCTCTCACACCAATATTTGCGTCTAGAGCCTTTGCATTGAGGGCTATCTGAAAATGGCTGTGGCGCTGAAGTTGCCTGTGAATGTGGAGTTGGTGGCATGTGAAACCCGCATGTGGAGCATTCGTTTGTGTGGGATGCTCTACCAGGTTCATTCCTAGATAATGCACTCAAAGGGCACTAAGCATAGAGTGTGAAAACTGAGTTTCCTTGAGAGCTGCTTGGAAGCCTGATGGTGTGTGAAGTTAGTGAGCCAAATGGAGTTGTTCTCCCACAAGAACCACTCGGCTGATCCTTCTTCAATATGCCCTTCACCAACATGCAGTGTTTCCTTGATTGAATTAGCTCTCACACCAATATTTGCGTCTAGAGCCTTTGCATTGAGGGCTATCTGAAAACGGCTGTGGCGCTGAAGTTGCCTGTGAATGTGGAGTTGGTGGCATGTGAAACCCGCATGTGGAGCATTCTTTTGTGTGGGATGCTCTACTAGGTTCATTCCTAGATAATGCACTCAAAGGGCACTAAGCATAGAGTGTGAAAACTGAGTTTCCTTGAGAGCTGCTTGGAAGCCTGATGGTGTGTGAAGTTAGTGGGCCAAATGGAGTTGTTCTCCCACAAGAACCACTCGGCTGATCCTTCTTCAATATGCCCTTCACCAACATGCAGTGTTTCCTTGATTGAATTAGCTCTCACACCAATATTTGCGTCTAGAGCCTTTGCATTGAGGGCTATCTGAAAACGGCTGTGGCGCTGAAGTTGAATGAGAATGTGGAGTTGGTGGCATGTGAAACCCGCATGTGGAGCATTGGTTTGTGTGGGATGCTCTACCAGGTTCTCTCCTAGATAATGCACTCAAAGGGCACTAAGCATAGAGTGTGAAAACTGAGTTTCCTTGAGAGCTGCTTGGAAGCCTGATGGTGTGTGAAGTTAGTGAGCCAAATGGAGTTGTTCTCCCACAAGAACCACTTGGCTAATCCTTCTTCAATATGCCCTTCACCAACATGCAGTGTTTCCTTGATTGAATTAGCTCTCACACCAATATTTGCGTCTAGAGCCTTTGCATTGAGGGCTATCTGAAAACGGCTGTGGCGCTGAAGTTGCCTGTGAATGTGGAGTTGGTGGCATGTGAAACCCGCATGTGGAGCATTCGTTTGTGTGGGATGCTCACCAAGCTTCATTTCAGTCCTAGGCACAGAAAGGGCACTAAGCATAGAGTGTGAAAACTGAGTTTCCTTGAGAGCTGCTTGGAAGCCTGATGGTGTGTGAAGTTAGTGAGCCAAATGGAGTTGTTCTCCCACAAGAACCACTCGGCTGATCCTTCTTCAATATGCCCTTCACCAACATGCAGTGTTTCCTTGATTGAATTAGCTCTCACACAAATATTTGCATCTAGAGCCTTTGCATTGAGGGCTATCTGAAAACGGCTGTGGCGCTGAAGTTGCCTGTGAATGTGGAGTTGGTGGCATGTGAAACCCGCATGTGGAGCATTCGTTTGTGTGGAATGCTCTACCAGGTTCATTCCTAGATAATGCACTCAAAGGGCACTAAGCATAGAGTGTGAAAACTGAGTTTCCTTGAGAGCTGCTTGGAAGCCTGATGGTGTGTGAAGTTAGTGAGCCAAATGGAGTTGTTCTCCCACAAGAACCACTCGGCTGATCCTTCTTCAATATGCCCTTCACCAACATGCAGTGTTTCCTTGATTGAATTAGCTCTCACACCAATATTTGCGTCTAGAGCCTTTGCATTGAGGGCTATCTGAAAACGGCTGTGGCGCTGAAGTTGCCTGTAAATGTGGAGTTGGTGGCATGTGAAACCCGCATGTGGAGCATTCGTTTGTGTGGGATGCTCACCAAGCTTCATTTCAGTCCTAGGCACACAAAGGGCACTAAGCATAGAGTGTGAAAACTGAGTTTCCTTGATAGCTGCTTGGAAACCTGATGGTGTGTGAAGTTAGTGAGCCAAATGGAGTTGTTCTCCCACAAGAACCACTCGGCTGATCCTTCTTCAATATGCCCTTCAGCAACATGCAGTGTTTCCTTGATTGAATTAGCTCTCACACCAATATTTGCGTCTAGAGCCTTTGCATTGAGGGCTATCTGAAAACACCTGTGGCGCAGAAGTTGCGTGAAAATGCCTAGTTGGTGGCATGTGAAACCCGCATGTGGAGCATTCGTTTGTGTGGGATGCTCACCAAGCTTCAATTCAGTCCTAGGCACACAAAGGACACTGAGCATAGAGTGTGAAAACTGAGTTTCCTTGAGAGCTGCTTGGAGCCTGATGGTGTGTGAAGTTAGTGAGCCAAATGGAGTTGTTCTCAAACAAGAACCACTCGGCTTATCCTTCTTCAATATGCCCTTCACCAACATGCAGTGTTTCCTTGATTGAATTAGCTCTCACACCAATATTTGCGTCTAGAGCCTTTACATTGAGGGCTATCTGAAAACGGCTGTGGCGCTGAAGTTGCCTGTGAATGTGGAGTTGGTGGCATGTGAAACCCGCATGTGGAGCATTCGTTTGTGTGGGATGCTCTACCAGGTTCATTCCTAGATAATTCACTCAAAGGGCACTAAGCATAGAGTGTGAAAACTGAGTTTCCTTGAGAGCTGCTTGGAAGCCTGATGGTGTGTGAAGTTAGTGAGGCAAATGGAGTTGTTCTCCCACAAGAACCACTCGGCTGATCCTTCTTCAATATGCCCTTCACCAACATGCAGTGTTTCCTTGATTGAATTAGCTCTCACACCAATATTTGCGTCTAGAGCCTTTGCATTGAGGGCTATCTGAAAATGGCTGTGGCGCTGAAGTTGCCTGTGAATGTGGAGTTGGTGGCATGTGAAACCCGCATGTGTAGCATTCGTTTGTGTGGGATGCTCACCAAGCTTCATTTCAGTCCTAGGCACTCAAAGGGCACTAAGCATAGAGTGTGAAAACTGAGTTTCCTTGAGAGCTGCTTGGAAGCCTGATGGTGTGTGAAGTTAGTGAGCCAAATGGAGTTGTTCTCCCACAAGAACCACTCGGCTGATCCTTCTTCAATATGCCCTTCACCAACATGCAGTGTTTCCTTGATTGAATTAGCTCTCACACCAATATTTGCGTCTAGAGCCTTTGCATTGAGGGCTATCTGAAAACGGCTGTGGCGCTGAAGTTGCCTGTGAATGTGGAGTTGGTGGCATGTGAAACCCGCATGTGGAGCATTCGTTTTTGTGGGATGCTCTACTAGATTCATTCCTAGATAATGCACTCAAAGGGCACTAAGCATAGAGTGTGAAAACTGAGTTTCCTTGAGAGCTGCTTGGAAACCTGATGGTGTGTGAAGTTAGTGAGGCAAATGGAGTTGTTCTCCCACAAGAACCACTCGGCTGATCCTTCTTCAATATGCCCTTCACCAACATGCAGTGTTTCCTTGATTGAATTAGCTCTCACACCAATATTTGCGTCTAGAGCCTTTGCATTGAGAGGCTATCTGAAAACGGCTGTGGCGCTGAGTTGCCTGTGAATGTGGAGTTGGTGGCATGTGAAACCCGCATGTGGAGCATTCGTTTGTGTGGGATGCTCAGCAAGCTTCATTTCAGTCCTAGGCACACAAAGGGCACTAAGCATAGAGTGTCAAAACTGAGTTTCCTTGAGAGCTGCTTGGAAACCTGATGGTGTGTGAAGTTAGTGAGCCAAATGGAGTTGTTCTCCCACAAGAACCACTCGGCTGATCCTTCTTCAATATGCCCTTCACCAACATGCAGTGTTTCCTTGATTGAATTAGCTCTCATACCAATATTTGCATCTAGAGCCTTTGCATTGAGGGCTATCTGAAAATGGCTGTGGCGCTGAAGTTGCCTGTGAATGTGGAGTTGGTGGCATGTGAAAGCCGCATGTGGAGCATTCGTTTGTGTCGGATGCTCACCAAGCTTCAATTCAGTCCTAGGCACTCAAAGGGCACTAAGCATAGAGTGTGAAAACTGAGTTTCCTTGAGAGCTGCTTGGAAGCCTGATGGTGTGTGAAGTTAGTGAGCCAAATGGAGTTGTTCTCCCACAAGAACCACTCGGCTGATCCTTCTTCAATATGCCCTTCACCAACATGCAGTGTTTCCTTGATTGAATTAGCTCTCACACCAATATTTGCGTCTAGAGCCTTTGCATTGAGGGCTATCTGAAAACGGCTGTGGCGCTGAAGTTGCCTGTGAATGTGGAGTTGGTGGCATGTGAAACCCGCATGTGGAGCATTCTTTTGTGTGGGATGCTCTACTAGGTTCATTCCTAGATAATGCACTCAAAGGGCACTAAGCATAGAGTGTGAAAACTGAGTTTCCTTGAGAGCTGCTTGGAAGCCTGATGGTGTGTGAAGTTAGTGGGCCAAATGGAGTTGTTCTCCCACAAGAACCACTCGGCTGATCCTTCTTCAATATGCCCTTCACCAACATGCAGTGTTTCCTTGATTGAATTAGCTCTCACACCAATATTTGCGTCTAGAGCCTTTGCATTGAGGGCTATCTGAAAACGGCTGTGGCGCTGAAGTTGAATGAGAATGTGGAGTTGGTGGCATGTGAAACCCGCATGTGGAGCATTGGTTTGTGTGGGATGCTCTACCAGGTTCTCTCCTAGATAATGCACTCAAAGGGCACTAAGCATAGAGTGTGAAAACTGAGTTTCCTTGAGAGCTGCTTGGAAGCCTGATGGTGTGTGAAGTTAGTGAGCCAAATGGAGTTGTTCTCCCACAAGAACCACTTGGCTAATCCTTCTTCAATATGCCCTTCACCAACATGCAGTGTTTCCTTGATTGAATTAGCTCTCACACCAATATTTGCGTCTAGAGCCTTTGCATTGAGGGCTATCTGAAAACGGCTGTGGCGCTGAAGTTGCCTGTGAATGTGGAGTTGGTGGCATGTGAAACCCGCATGTGGAGCATTCGTTTGTGTGGGATGCTCACCAAGCTTCATTTCAGTCCTAGGCACAGAAAGGGCACTAAGCATAGAGTGTGAAAACTGAGTTTCCTTGAGAGCTGCTTGGAAGCCTGATGGTGTGTGAAGTTAGTGAGCCAAATGGAGTTGTTCTCCCACAAGAACCACTCGGCTGATCCTTCTTCAATATGCCCTTCACCAACATGCAGTGTTTCCTTGATTGAATTAGCTCTCACACAAATATTTGCATCTAGAGCCTTTGCATTGAGGGCTATCTGAAAACGGCTGTGGCGCTGAAGTTGCCTGTGAATGTGGAGTTGGTGGCATGTGAAACCCGCATGTGGAGCATTCGTTTGTGTGGAATGCTCTACCAGGTTCATTCCTAGATAATGCACTCAAAGGGCACTAAGCATAGAGTGTGAAAACTGAGTTTCCTTGAGAGCTGCTTGGAAGCCTGATGGTGTGTGAAGTTAGTGAGCCAAATGGAGTTGTTCTCCCACAAGAACCACTCGGCTGATCCTTCTTCAATATGCCCTTCACCAACATGCAGTGTTTCCTTGATTGAATTAGCTCTCACACCAATATTTGCGTCTAGAGCCTTTGCATTGAGGGCTATCTGAAAACGGCTGTGGCGCTGAAGTTGCCTGTAAATGTGGAGTTGGTGGCATGTGAAACCCGCATGTGGAGCATTCGTTTGTGTGGGATGCTCACCAAGCTTCATTTCAGTCCTAGGCACACAAAGGGCACTAAGCATAGAGTGTGAAAACTGAGTTTCCTTGATAGCTGCTTGGAAACCTGATGGTGTGTGAAGTTAGTGAGCCAAATGGAGTTGTTCTCCCACAAGAACCACTCGGCTGATCCTTCTTCAATATGCCCTTCAGCAACATGCAGTGTTTCCTTGATTGAATTAGCTCTCACACCAATATTTGCGTCTAGAGCCTTTGCATTGAGGGCTATCTGAAAACACCTGTGGCGCAGAAGTTGCGTGAAAATGCCTAGTTGGTGGCATGTGAAACCCGCATGTGGAGCATTCGTTTGTGTGGGATGCTCACCAAGCTTCAATTCAGTCCTAGGCACACAAAGGACACTGAGCATAGAGTGTGAAAACTGAGTTTCCTTGAGAGCTGCTTGGAGCCTGATGGTGTGTGAAGTTAGTGAGCCAAATGGAGTTGTTCTCAAACAAGAACCACTCGGCTTATCCTTCTTCAATATGCCCTTCACCAACATGCAGTGTTTCCTTGATTGAATTAGCTCTCACACCAATATTTGCGTCTAGAGCCTTTACATTGAGGGCTATCTGAAAACGGCTGTGGCGCTGAAGTTGCCTGTGAATGTGGAGTTGGTGGCATGTGAAACCCGCATGTGGAGCATTCGTTTGTGTGGGATGCTCTACCAGGTTCATTCCTAGATAATTCACTCAAAGGGCACTAAGCATAGAGTGTGAAAACTGAGTTTCCTTGAGAGCTGCTTGGAAGCCTGATGGTGTGTGAAGTTAGTGAGGCAAATGGAGTTGTTCTCCCACAAGAACCACTCGGCTGATCCTTCTTCAATATGCCCTTCACCAACATGCAGTGTTTCCTTGATTGAATTAGCTCTCACACCAATATTTGCGTCTAGAGCCTTTGCATTGAGGGCTATCTGAAAATGGCTGTGGCGCTGAAGTTGCCTGTGAATGTGGAGTTGGTGGCATGTGAAACCCGCATGTGTAGCATTCGTTTGTGTGGGATGCTCACCAAGCTTCATTTCAGTCCTAGGCACTCAAAGGGCACTAAGCATAGAGTGTGAAAACTGAGTTTCCTTGAGAGCTGCTTGGAAGCCTGATGGTGTGTGAAGTTAGTGAGCCAAATGGAGTTGTTCTCCCACAAGAACCACTCGGCTGATCCTTCTTCAATATGCCCTTCACCAACATGCAGTGTTTCCTTGATTGAATTAGCTCTCACACCAATATTTGCGTCTAGAGCCTTTGCATTGAGGGCTATCTGAAAACGGCTGTGGCGCTGAAGTTGCCTGTGAATGTGGAGTTGGTGGCATGTGAAACCCGCATGTGGAGCATTCGTTTTTGTGGGATGCTCTACTAGATTCATTCCTAGATAATGCACTCAAAGGGCACTAAGCATAGAGTGTGAAAACTGAGTTTCCTTGAGAGCTGCTTGGAAACCTGATGGTGTGTGAAGTTAGTGAGGCAAATGGAGTTGTTCTCCCACAAGAACCACTCGGCTGATCCTTCTTCAATATGCCCTTCACCAACATGCAGTGTTTCCTTGATTGAATTAGCTCTCACACCAATATTTGCGTCTAGAGCCTTTGCATTGAGGGCTATCTGAAAACGGCTGTGGCGCTGAAGTTGCCTGTGAATGTGGAGTTGGTGGCATGTGAAACCCGCATGTGGAGCATTCGTTTGTGTGGGATGCTCAGCAAGCTTCATTTCAGTCCTAGGCACACAAAGGGCACTAAGCATAGAGTGTCAAAACTGAGTTTCCTTGAGAGCTGCTTGGAAACCTGATGGTGTGTGAAGTTAGTGAGCCAAATGGAGTTGTTCTCCCACAAGAACCACTCGGCTGATCCTTCTTCAATATGCCCTTCACCAACATGCAGTGTTTCCTTGATTGAATTAGCTCTCATACCAATATTTGCATCTAGAGCCTTTGCATTGAGGGCTATCTGAAAATGGCTGTGGCGCTGAAGTTGCCTGTGAATGTGGAGTTGGTGGCATGTGAAAGCCGCATGTGGAGCATTCGTTTGTGTCGGATGCTCACCAAGCTTCAATTCAGTCCTAGGCACACAAAGGGCACTAAGCATAGAGTGTGAAAACTGAGTTTCCTTGAGAGCTGCTTGGAGCCTGATGGTGTGTGAAGTTAGTGAGCCAAATGGAGTTGTTCTCCCACAAGAACCACTCGGCTGATCCTTCTTCAATATGCCCTTCACCAACATGCAGTGTTTCCTTGATTGAATTAGCTCTCACACCAATATTTGCGTCTAGAGCCTTTGCATTGAGGGCTATCTGAAAACGGCTGTGGCGCTGAAGTTGCCTGTGAATGTGGAGTTGGTGGCATGTGAAACCCGCATGTGGAGCATTCGTTTGTGTGGGATGCTCTACCAGGTTCATTCCTAGATAATTCACTCAAAGGGCACTAAGCATAGAGTGTGAAAACTGAGTTTCCTTGAGAGCTGCTTGGAAGCCTGATGGTGTGTGAAGTTAGTGAGCCAAATGGAGTTGTTCTCCCACAAGAACCACTCGGCTGATCCTTCTTCAATATGCCCTTCACCAACATGCAGTGTTTCCTTGATTGAATTAGCTCTCACACCAATATTTGCGTCTAGAGCCTTTGCATTGAGGGCTATCTGAAAACGGCTGTGGCGCTGAAGTTGCATGTGAATGTGGAGTTGGTGGCATGTGAAACCCGCATGTGGAACATTCGTTTGTGTGGGATGCTCTAATAGATTCATTCCTAGATAATGCACTCAAAGGGCACTAAGCATAGAGTGTGAAAACTGAGTTTCCTTGAGAGGTGCTTGGAAACCTGATGGTGTGTGAAGTTAGTGAGCCAAATGGAGTTGTTCTCCCACAAGAACCACTCGGCTGATCCTTCTTCAATATGCCCTTCACCAACATGCAGTGTTTCCTTGATTGAATTAGCTCTCACACCAATATTTGCGTCTAGAGCCTTTGCATTGAGGGCTATCTGAAAACGGCTGTGGCGCTGAAGTTGCCTGTGAATGTGGAGTTGGTATCATGTGAAACCCGCATGTGGAGCATTCGTTTGTGTGGGATGCTCTACCAGGTTCATTCCTAGATAATGCAGTGAAAGGGCACTAAGCATAGAGTGTGAAAACAGTTTCCTTGAGAGCTGCTTGGAAGCCTGATGGTGTGTGATGTTAGTGAGCCAAGTGGAGTTGTTCTCCCACAAGAACCACTCGGCTGATCCTTCTTCAATATGCCCTTCACCAACTTGCAGTGTTTCCTTGATTGAATTAGCTCTCACACCAATATTTGCGTCTAGAGCCTTTGCATTGAGGGCTATCTGAAAACGGCTGTGGCGCTGAAGTTGCCTGTGAATGTGGAGTTGGTGGCATGTGAAACCCGCATGTGGAGCATTCTTTTGTGTGGGATGCTCTACCAGGTTCATTCCTAGATAATGCACTCAAAGGGCACTAAGCATAGAGTGTGAAAACTGAGTTTCCTTGAGAGCTGCTTGGAAGCCTGATGGTGTGTGAAGTTAGTGAGGCAAATGGAGTTGTTCTCCCACAAGAACCACTTGGCTAATCCTTCTTCAATATGCCCTTCACCAACATGCAGTGTTTCCTTGATTGAATTAGCTCTCACACCAATATTTGCGTCTAGAGCCTTTGCATTGAGGGCTATCTGAAAACGGCTGTGGCGCTGAAGTTGCCTGTGAATGTGGAGTTGGTGGCATGTGAAACCCGCATGTGGAGCATTCGTTTGTGTGGGATGCTCACCAAGCTTCATTTCAGTCCTAGGCATACAAAGGGCACTAAGCATAGAGTGTGAAAACTGAGTTTCCTTGAGAGCTGCTTGGAAACCTGATGGTGTGTGAAGTTAGTGAGCCAAATGGAGTTGTTCTCCCACAAGAACCACTCGGCTGATCCTTCTTCAATATGCCCTTCACCAACATGCAGTGTTTCCTTGATTGAATTAGCTCTCACACCAATATTTGCATCTAGAGCCTTTGCATTGAGGGCTATCTGAAAACGGCTGTGGCGCTGAAGTTGCCTGTGAATGTGGAGTTGGTGGCATGTGAAACCCGCATGTGGAGCATTCGTTTGTGTGGGATGCTCTACCAGGTTCATTCCTAGATAATGCAGTGAAAGGGCACTAAGCATAGAGTGTGAAAACTGAGTTTCCTTGAGAGCTGCTTGGAAGCCTGATGGTGTGTGAAGTTAGTGAGCCAAATGGAGTTGTTCTCCCACAAGAACCACTCGGCTGATCCTTCTTCAATATGCCCTTCACCAACATGCAGTGTTTCCTTGATTGAATTAGCTCTCACACCAATATTTGCGTCTAGAGCCTTTGCATTGAGGGCTATCTGAAAACGGCTGTGGCGCTGAAGTTGCCTGTGAATGTGGAGTTGGTGGCATGTGAAACCCGCATGTGGAGCATTCTTTTGTGTGGGATGGTCTACTAGGTTCATTCCTAGATAATGCACTCAAAGGGCACTAAGCATAGAGTGTGAAAACTGAGTTTCCTTGAGAGCTGCTTGGAAGCCTGATGGTGTGTGAAGTTAGTGGGCCAAATGGAGTTGTTCTCCCACAAGAACCACTCGGCTGATCCTTCTTCAATATGCCCTTCACCAACATGCAGTGTTTCCTTGATTGAATTAGCTCTCACACCAATATTTGCGTCTAGAGCCTTTGCATTGAGGGCTATCTGAAAACAGCTGTGGCGCTGAAGTTGAATGAGAATGTGGAGTTGGTGGCATGTGAAACCCGCATGTGGAGCATTCGTTTGTGTGGGATGCTCTACCAGGTTCATTCCTAGATAATGCACTCAAAGGGCACTAAGCATAGAGTGTGAAAACTGAGTATCCTTGAGAGCTGCTTGGAAGCCTGATGGTGTGTGAAGTTAGTGAGCCAAATGGAGTTGTTCTCCCACAAGAACCACTTGGCTAATCCTTCTTCAATATGCCCTTCACCAACATGCAGTGTTTCCTTGATTGAATTAGCTCTCACACCAATATTTGCGTCTAGAGCCTTTGCATTGAGGGCTATCTGAAAACGGCTGTGGCGCTGAAGTTGCCTGTGAATGTGGAGTTGGTGGCATGTGAAACCCGCATGTGGAGCATTCGTTTGTGTGGGATGCTCACCAAGCTTCATTTCAGTCCTAGGCACACAAAGGGCACTAAGCATAGAGTGTGAAAACTGAGTTTCCTTGAGAGCTGCTTGGAAGCCTGATGGTGTGTGAAGTTAGTGAGCCAAATGGAGTTGTTCTCCCACAAGAACCACTCGGCTGATCCTTCTTCAATATGCCCTTCACCAACATGCAGTGTTTCCTTGATTGAATTAGCTCTCACACCAATATTTGCATCTAGAGCCTTTGCATTGAGGGCTATCTGAAAACGGCTGTGGCGCTGAAGTTGCCTGTGAATGTGGAGTTGGTGGCATGTGAAACCCGCATGTGGAGCATTCGTTTGTGTGGGATGCTCAGCAAGCTTCATTTCAGTCCTAGGCACTCAAAGGGCACTAAGCATAGAGTGTGAAAACTGAGTTTCCTTGAGAGCTGCTTGGAAGCCTGATGGTGTGTGAAGTTAGTGAGCCAAATGGAGTTGTTCTCCCACAAGAACCACTCGGCTGATCCTTCTTCAATATGCCCTTCACCAACATGCAGTGTTTCCTTGATTGAATTAGCTCTCACACCAATATTTGCGTCTAGAGCCTTTGCATTGAGGGCTATCTGAAAACGGCTGTGGCGCTGAAGTTGCCTGTGAATGTGGAGTTGGTGGCATGTGAAACCCGCATGTGGAGCATTCGTTTGTGTGGGATGCTCAGCAAGCTTCATTTCAGTCCTAGGCACACAAAGGGCACTAAGCATAGAGTGTGAAAACTGAGTTTCCTTGATAGCTGCTTGGAAACCTGATGGTGTGTGAAGTTAGTGAGCCAAATGGAGTTGTTCTCCCACAAGAACCACTCGGCTGATCCTTCTTCAATATGCCCTTCACCAACATGCAGTGTTTCCTTGATTGAATTAGCTCTCACACCAATATTTGCATCTAGAGCCTTTGCATTGAGGGCTATCTGAAAACGGCTGTGGCGCTGAAGTTGCCTGTGAATGTGGAGTTGGTGGCATGTGAAACCCGCATGTGGAGCATTCGTTTGTATGGGATGCTCACCAAGCTTCATTTCAGTCCCAGGCACTCAAAGGGCACTAAGCATAGAGTGTGAAAACTGAGTTTCCTTGAGAGCTGCTTGGAAGCCTGATGGTGTGTGAAGTTAGTGAGCCAAATGGAGTTGTTCTCACACAAGAACCACTCGGCTGATCCTTCTTCAATATGCCCTTCACCAACATGCAGTGTTTCCTTGATTGAATTAGCTCTCACACAAATATTTGCGTCTAGAGCCTTTGCATTGAGGGCTATCTGAAAACGGCTGTGGCGCTGAAGTTGCCTGTGAATGTGGAGTTGGTGGCATTTGAAACCCGCATGTGGAGCATTCTTTTGTGTGGGATGCTCTACTAGGTTCATTCCTAGATAATGCACTCAAAGGGCACTATGCATAGAGTGTGAAAACTGAGTTTCCTTGAGAGGTGCTTGGAAGGCTGATGGTGTGTGAAGTTAGTGAGCCAAATGGAGTTGTTCTCCCACAAGAACCACTCGGCTGATCCTTCTTCAATATGCCCTTCACCAACATGCAGTGTTTCCTTGATTGAATTATCTCTCACACCAATATATGCGTCTAGAGCCTTTGCATTGAGGGCTATCTGAAAACGGCTGTGGCGCTGAAGTTGAAGGAGAATGTGGAGTTGGTGGCATGTGAAACCCGCATGTGGAGCATTGGTTTGTGTGGGATGCTCTACCAGGTTCATTCCTAGATAATGCAGTGAAAGGGTACTAAGCATAGAGTGTGAAAACTGAGTTTCCTTGAGAGCTGCTTGGAAGCCTGATGGTGTGTGAAGTTAGTGAGCCAAATGGAGTTGTTCTCCCACAAGAACCACTCGGCTGATCCTTCTTCAATATGCCCTTCACCAACATGCAGTGTTTCCTTGATGGAATTAGCTCTCACACCAATATTTGCGTCTAGAGCCTTTGCATTGAGGGCTATCTGAAAACGGCTGTGGCAGTGAAGTTGCCTGTGAATGTGGAGTTGGTGGCATGTGAAACCCGCATGTGGAGCATTCGTTTGTGTGGGATGCTCTACCAGGTTCATTCCTACATAATGCAGTGAAAGGGCACTAAGCATAGAGTGTGAAAACTGAGTTTCCTTGAGAGCTGCTTGGAAGCCTGATGGTGTGTGAAGTTAGTGAGCCAAATGGAGTTGTTCTCCCACAAGAACCACTCGGCTGATCCTTCTTCAATATGCCCTTCAGCAACATGCAGTGTTTCCTTGATTGAATTAGCTCTCACACCAATATTTGCGTCTAGAGCCTTTGCATTGAGGGCTATCTGAAAACGGCTGTGGCGCTGAAGTTGCCTGTGAATGTGGAGTTGGTGGCATGTGAAACCCGCATGTGGAGCATTCGTTTGTGTGGGATGCTCTACCAGGTTCATTCCTAGATAATGCACTCAAAGGGCACTAAGCATAGAGTGTGAAAACTGAGTTTCCTTGAGAGCTGCTTGGAAGCCTGATGGTGTGTGAAGTTAGTGAGCCAAATGGAGTTGTTCTCCCACAAGAACCACTCGGCTGATCCTTCTTCAATATGCCCTTCAGCAACATGCAGTGTTTCCTTGATTGAATTAGCTCTCACACCAATATTTGCGTCTAGAGCCTTTGCATTGAGGGCTATCTGAAAACGGCTGTGGCGCTGAAGTTGCCTGTGAATGTGGAGTTGGTGGCATGTGAAACCCGCATGTGGAGCATTCTTTTGTGTGGGATGGTCTACTAGGTTCATTCCTAGATAATGCACTCAAAGGGCACTAAGCATAGAGTGTGAAAACTGAGTTTCCTTGAGAGCTGCTTGGAAGCCTGATGGTGTGTGAAGTTAGTGGGCCAAATGGAGTTGTTCTCCCACAAGAACCACTCGGCTGATCCTTCTTCAATATGCCCTTCACCAACATGCAGTGTTTCCTTGATTGAATTAGCTCTCACACCAATATTTGCGTCTAGAGCCTTTGCATTGAGGGCTATCTGAAAACAGCTGTGGCGCTGAAGTTGAATGAGAATGTGGAGTTGGTGGCATGTGAAACCCGCATGTGGAGCATTCGTTTGTGTGGGATGCTCTACCAGGTTCATTCCTAGATAATGCACTCAAAGGGCACTAAGCATAGAGTGTGAAAACTGAGTATCCTTGAGAGCTGCTTGGAAGCCTGATGGTGTGTGAAGTTAGTGAGCCAAATGGAGTTGTTCTCCCACAAGAACCACTTGGCTAATCCTTCTTCAATATGCCCTTCACCAACATGCAGTGTTTCCTTGATTGAATTAGCTCTCACACCAATATTTGCGTCTAGAGCCTTTGCATTGAGGGCTATCTGAAAACGGCTGTGGCGCTGAAGTTGCCTGTGAATGTGGAGTTGGTGGCATGTGAAACCCGCATGTGGAGCATTCGTTTGTGTGGGATGCTCACCAAGCTTCATTTCAGTCCTAGGCACACAAAGGGCACTAAGCATAGAGTGTGAAAACTGAGTTTCCTTGAGAGCTGCTTGGAAGCCTGATGGTGTGTGAAGTTAGTGAGCCAAATGGAGTTGTTCTCCCACAAGAACCACTCGGCTGATCCTTCTTCAATATGCCCTTCACCAACATGCAGTGTTTCCTTGATTGAATTAGCTCTCACACCAATATTTGCATCTAGAGCCTTTGCATTGAGGGCTATCTGAAAACGGCTGTGGCGCTGAAGTTGCCTGTGAATGTGGAGTTGGTGGCATGTGAAACCCGCATGTGGAGCATTCGTTTGTGTGGGATGCTCAGCAAGCTTCATTTCAGTCCTAGGCACTCAAAGGGCACTAAGCATAGAGTGTGAAAACTGAGTTTCCTTGAGAGCTGCTTGAAGCCTGATGGTGTGTGAAGTTAGTGAGCCAAATGGAGTTGTTCTCCCACAAGAACCACTCGGCTGATCCTTCTTCAATATGCCCTTCACCAACATGCAGTGTTTCCTTGATTGAATTAGCTCTCACACCAATATTTGCGTCTAGAGCCTTTGCATTGAGGGCTATCTGAAAACGGCTGTGGCGCTGAAGTTGCCTGTGAATGTGGAGTTGGTGGCATGTGAAACCCGCATGTGGAGCATTCGTTTGTGTGGGATGCTCAGCAAGCTTCATTTCAGTCCTAGGCACACAAAGGGCACTAAGCATAGAGTGTGAAAACTGAGTTTCCTTGAGAGCTGCTTGGAAACCTGATGGTGTGTGAAGTTAGTGAGCCAAATGGAGTTGTTCTCCCACAAGAACCACTCGGCTGATCCTTCTTCAATATGCCCTTCACCAACATGCAGTGTTTCCTTGATTGAATTAGCTCTCACACCAATATTTGCATCTAGAGCCTTTGCATTGAGGGCTATCTGAAAACGGCTGTGGCGCTGAAGTTGCCTGTGAATGTGGAGTTGGTGGCATGTGAAACCCGCATGTGGAGCATTCGTTTGTATGGGATGCTCACCAAGCTTCATTTCAGTCCCAGGCACTCAAAGGGCACTAAGCATAGAGTGTGAAAACTGAGTTTCCTTGAGAGCTGCTTGGAAGCCTGATGGTGTGTGAAGTTAGTGAGCCAAATGGAGTTGTTCTCACACAAGAACCACTCGGCTGATCCTTCTTCAATATGCCCTTCACCAACATGCAGTGTTTCCTTGAATGAATTAGCTCTCACACAAATATTTGCGTCTAGAGCCTTTGCATTGAGGGCTATCTGAAAACGGCTGTGGCGCTGAAGTTGCCTGTGAATGTGGAGTTGGTGGCATTTGAAACCCGCATGTGGAGCATTCTTTTGTGTGGGATGCTCTACTAGGTTCATTCCTAGATAATGCACTCAAAGGGCACTATGCATAGAGTGTGAAAACTGAGTTTCCTTGAGAGCTGCTTGGAAGGCTGATGGTGTGTGAAGTTAGTGAGCCAAATGGAGTTGTTCTCCCACAAGAACCACTCGGCTGATCCTTCTTCAATATGCCCTTCAGCAACATGCAGTGTTTCCTTGATTGAATTATCTCTCACACCAATATATGCGTCTAGAGCCTTTGCATTGAGGGCTATCTGAAAACGGCTGTGGCGCTGAAGTTGAAGGAGAATGTGGAGTTGGTGGCATGTGAAACCCGCATGTGGAGCATTGGTTTGTGTGGGATGCTCTACCAGGTTCATTCCTAGATAATGCAGTGAAAGGGCACTAAGCATAGAGTGTGAAAACTGAGTTTCCTTGAGAGCTGCTTGGAAGCCTGATGGTGTGTGAAGTTAGTGAGCCAAATGGAGTTGTTCTCCCACAAGAACCACTCGGCTGATCCTTCTTCAATATGCCCTTCACCAACATGCAGTGTTTCCTTGATGGAATTAGCTCTCACACCAATATTTGCGTCTAGAGCCTTTGCATTGAGGGCTATCTGAAAACGGCTGTGGCAGTGAAGTTGCCTGTGAATGTGGAGTTGGTGGCATGTGAAACCCGCATGTGGAGCATTCGTTTGTGTGGGATGCTCTACCAGGTTCATTCCTACATAATGCAGTGAAAGGGCACTAAGCATAGAGTGTGAAAACTGAGTTTCCTTGAGAGCTGCTTGGAAGCCTGATGGTGTGTGAAGTTAGTGAGCCAAATGGAGTTGTTCTCCCACAAGAACCACTCGGCTGATCCTTCTTCAATATGCCCTTCAGCAACATGCAGTGTTTCCTTGATTGAATTAGCTCTCACACCAATATTTGCGTCTAGAGCCTTTGCATTGAGGGCTATCTGAAAACGGCTGTGGCGCTGAAGTTGCCTGTGAATGTGGAGTTGGTGGCATGTGAAACCCGCATGTGGAGCATTCGTTTGTGTGGGATGCTCTACCAGGTTCATTCCTAGATAATGCACTCAAAGGGCACTAAGCATAGAGTGTGAAAACTGAGTTTCCTTGAGAGCTGCTTGGAAGCCTGATGGTGTGTGAAGTTAGTGAGCCAAATGGAGTTGTTCTCCCACAAGAACCACTCGGCTGATCCTTCTTCAATATGCCCTTCACCAACATGCAGTGTTTCCTTGATTGAATTAGCTCTCACACCAATATTTGCGTCTAGAGCCTTTGCATTGAGGGCTATCTGAAAACGGCTGTGGCGCTGAAGTTGCCTGTGAATGTGGAGTTGGTGGCATGTGAAACCCGCATGTGGAGCATTCGTTTGTTTGGGATGCTCAGCAAGCTTCATTTCAGTCCTAGGCACACAAAGGGCACTAAGCATAGAGTGTCAAAACTGAGTTTCCTTGAGAGCTGCTTGGAAACCTGATGGTGTGTGAAGTTAGTGAGCCAAATGGAGTTGTTCTCCCACAAGAACCACTCGGCTGATCCTTCTTCAATATGCCCTTCACCAACATGCAGTGTTTCCTTGATTGAATTAGCTCTCACACCAATATTTGCGTCTAGAGCCTTTGCATTGAGGGCTATCTGAAAATGGCTGTGGCGCTGAAGTTGCCTGTGAATGTGGAGTTGGTGGCACGTGAAACCCGCACGTGGAGCATTTGTTTGTGTGGGATGCTCTACTAGGTTCATTCCTAGATAATGCACTCAAAGGGCACTAAGCATAGAGTGTGAAAACTGAGTTTCCTTGAGAGCTGCTTGGAAGCCTGATGGTGTGTGAAGTTAGTGAGCCAAATGGAGTTGTTCTCCCACAAGAACCACTCGGCTGATCCTTCTTCAATATGCCCTTCACCAACATGCAGTGTTTCCTTGATTGAATTAGCTCTCACACCAATATTTGCGTCTAGAGCCTTTGCATTGAGGGCTATCTGAAAGCGGCTGTTTGCTGAAGTTGCCTGTGAATGTGGAGTTGGTGGCATGTGAAACCCGCATGTGGAGCATTTGTTTGTGTGGGATGCTCTACCAGGTTCATTCCTAGATAATGCAGTGAAAGGGCACTAAGCATAGAGTGTGAAAACTGAGTTTCCTTGAGAGCTGCTTGGAAGCCTGATGGTGTGTGAAGTTAGTGAGCCAAATGGAGTTGTTCTCCCACAAGAACCACTCGGCTTATCCTTCTTCAATATGCCCTTCACCAACATGCAGTGTTTCCTTGATTGAATTAGCTCTCACACCAATATTTGCGTCTAGAGCCTTTGCATTGAGGGCTATCTGAAAACACCTGTGGGGCAGAAGTTGCCTGTGAATGTGGAGTTGGTGGCATGTGAAACCCGCATGTGGAGCATTCTTTTGTGTGGGATGCTCTACCAGGTTCATTCCTAGATAATGCACTCAAAGGGCACTAAGCATAGAGTGTGAAAACTGAGTTTCCTTGAGAGCTGCTTGGAAGCCTGATGGTGTGTGAAGTTAGTGAGCAAAATGGAGTTGTTCTCCCACAAGAACCACTTGGCTAATCCTTCTTCAATATGCCTTTCACCAACATGCAGTGTTTCCTTGATTGAATTATCTCTCACACCAATATTTGCGTCTAGAGCCTTTGCATTGAGGGCTATCTGAAAACGGCTGTGGCGCTGAAGTTGCCTGTGAATGTGGAGTTGGTGGCATGTGAAACCCGCATGTGGAGCATTCGTTTGTGTGGGATGCTCAGCAAGTTTCATTTCAGTCCTAGGCACTCAAATGGCACTAAGCATAGAGTGTGAAAACTGAGTTTCCTTGAGAGCTGCTTGGAAGCCTGATGGTGTGTGAAGTTAGTGAGCCAAATGGAGTTGTTCTCCCACAAGGACCACTCGGCTGATCCTTCTTCAATATGCCCTTCACCAACATGCAGTGTTTCCTTGATTGAATTAGCTCTCACACCAATATTTGCGTCTAGAGCCTTTGCATTGAGGGCTATCTGAAAACGGCTGTGGCGCTGAAGTTGCCTGTGAATGTGGAGTTGGTGGCATGTGAAACCCGCATGTGGAGCATTCGTTTGTGTGGGATGCTCAGCAAGCTTCATTTCAGTCCTAGGCACACAAAGGGCACTAAGCATAGAGTGTGAAAACTGAGTTTCCTTGATAGCTGCTTGGAAACCTGATGGTGTGTGAAGTTAGTGAGCCAAATGGAGTTGTTCTCCCACAAGGACCACTCGGCTGATCCTTCTTCAATATGCCCTTCACCAACATGCAGTGTTTCCTTGATTGAATTAGCTCTCACACCAATATTTGCATCTAGAGCCTTTGCATTGAGGGCTATCTGAAAACGGCTGTGGCGCTGAAGTTGCCTGTGAATGTGGAGTTGGTGGCATGTGAAACCCGCATGTGGAGCATTCTTTTGTGTGGGATGCTCTACCAGGTTCATTCCTAGATAATGCACTCAAAGGGCACTAAGCATAGAGTGTGAAAACTGAGTTTCCTTGAGAGCTGCTTGGAAGCCTGATGGTGTGTGAAGTTAGTGAGCCAAATGGAGTTGTTCTCCCACAAGAACCACTCGGCTGATCCTTCTTCAATATGCCCTTCACCAACATGCAGTGTTTCCTTGATTGAATTAGCTCTCACACCAATATTTGCGTCTAGAGCCTTTTGCATTGAGGGCTATCTGAAAACGGCTGTGGCGCTGAAGTTGCCTGTGAATGTGGAGTTGGTGGCATGTGAAACCCGCATGTGGAGCATTCGTTTGTTTGGGATGCTCAGCAAGCTTCATTTCCAGTCCTAGGCACACAAAGGGCACTAAGCATAGAGTGTCAAAACTGAGTTTCCTTGAGAGCTGCTTGGAAACCTGATGGTGTGTGAAGTTAGTGAGCCAAATGGAGTTGTTCTCCCACAAGAACCACTCGGCTGATCCTTCTTCAATATGCCCTTCACCAACATGCAGTGTTTCCTTGATTGAATTAGCTCTCACACCAATATTTGCGTCTAGAGCCTTTGCATTGAGGGCTATCTGAAAATGGCTTGTGCGCTGAAGTTGCCTGTGATGTGGAGTTGGTGGCACGTGAAACCCGCACGTGGAGCATTTGTTTGTGTGGGATGCTCTACTAGGTTCATTCCTAGATAATGCACTCAAAGGGCACTAAGCATAGAGTGTGAAAACTGAGTTTCCTTGAGAGCTGCTTGGAAGCCTGATGGTGTGTGAAGTTAGTGAGCCAAATGGAGTTGTTCTCCCACAAGAACCACTCGGCTGATCCTTCTTCAATATGCCTTCAGCAACATGCAGTGTTTCCTTGATTGAATTAGCTCTCACAACCAATATTTGCGTCTAGAGCCTTTGCATTGAGGGCTATCTGAAAGCGGCTGTTTGCTGAAGTTGCCTGTGAATGTGGAGTTGGTGGCATGTGAAACCGCATGTGGAGCATTTGTTTGTGTGGGATGCTCTACCAGGTTCATTCCTAGATAATGCAGTGAAAGGGCACTAAGCATAGAGTGTGAAAACTGAGTTCCTTGAGAGCTGCTTGGAAGCCTGATGGTGTGTGAAGTTAGTGAGCCAAATGGAGTTGTTCTCTCCACAAGAACCACTCGCTGATTCTTCTTCAATATGCCCTTCACCAACATGCAGTGTTTCCTTGTTGAATTAGCTCTCACACCAATATTTGCGTCTAGAGCCTTTGCATTGAGGGCTATCTGAAAACACCTGTGGGGCAGAAGTTGCCTGTGAATGTGGAGTTGGTGGCATGTGAAACCCGCATGTGGAGCATTCTTTTGTGTGGGATGCTCTACCAGGTTCATTCCTAGATAATGCACTCAAAGGGCACTAAGCATAGAGTGTGAAAACTGAGTTTCCTTGAGGCGGCTTGGAAGCCTGATGGTGTGTGAAGTTAGTGAGCAAAATGGAGTTGTTCTCCCACAAGAACCACTTGGCTAATCCTTCTTCAATATGCCTTTCACCAACATGCAGTGTTTCCTTGATTGAATTATCTCTCACACCAATATTTGCGTCTAGAGCCTTTGCATTGAGGGCTATCTGAAAAACGGCTGTGGCGCTGAAGTTGCCCTGTGAATGTGGAGTTGGTGCATGTGAAACCCGCATGTGGAGCATTCGTTTGTGTGGGATGCTCAGCAAGCTTCATTTCAGTCCTAGGCACTCAAATGGCACTAAGCATAGAGTGTGAAAACTGAGTTTCCTTGAGAGCTGCTTGGAAGCCTGATGGTGTGTGAAGTTAGTGAGCCAAATGGAGTTGTTCTCCCACAAGGACCACTCGGCTGATCCTTCTTCAATATGCCCTTCACCAACATGCAGTGTTTCCTTGATTGAATTAGCTCTCACACCAATATTTGCGTCTATGAGCCTTTGAATTGAGAGGCTATCTGAAAACGGCTGTGGCGCTGAAGTTGCCTGTGAATGTGGAGTTGGTGGCATGTGAAACCCGCATGTGGAGCATTCGTTTGTGTGGGATGCTCAGCAAGCTTCATTTCAGCCTAGGCACACAAAGGGCACTAAGCATAGAGTGTGAAAACTGAGTTTCCTTGATAGCTGCTTGAAACCTGATGGTGTGTGAAGTTAGTGATCCAAATGGAGTTGTTCTCCCACAAGGACCACTCGCTGATCCTTCTTCAATATGCCCTTCACCAACATGCAGTGTTTCCTTGATTGAATTAGCTCTCACACCAATATTTGCTTCTAGAGCCTTTGCATTGAGGGCTATCTGATAAACGGCTGTGGCGCTGAAGTTGCCTGAGAATGTGAGTGGTGGCATGTGAAACCCGCACGTGGAGCTTCTTTTGTGTGGGATGCTCTACTAGGTTCATTCCTAGATAATGCAGTGAAAGGGCACTAAGCATAGAGTGTGAAAACTGAGTTTCCTTGAGAGCTGCTTGAAGCCGAATGGTGTGTGAAGTTAGTGAGCCAAATGAGTTGTTCTCCACAAGAACCACTCGGCTGATCCTTCTTCAATATGCCCTTCACCAACATGTAGTGTTTCCTTGATTGAATTAGCTCTCACACCAATATTTGCGTCTAGAGCCTTTGCATTGAGGGCTATCTGAAAACGGCTGTGCGCTGAAGTTGCCTGTGAATGTGGAGTTGTGGCATGTGAAACCCGCATGTGGAGCATTCGTTTGTGTGGGATGCTCTACCAGGTTCATTCCTGGATAATGCAGTGAAAGGGCACTAAGCATAGAGTGTGAAACTGAGTTTTCCTTGAGAGCTGCTTGGAAGCCTGATGGTGTGTGAAGTTAGTGAGCCAAATGGAGTTGTTCTCCCACAAGAACCACTCGGCTGAATCCTTCTTCAATATGCCCTTCACCAACATGCAGTGTTTCCTTGATTGAATTAGCTCTCACACCAATATTTGCGTCTAGAGCCTTTGCATTGAGGGCTATCTGAAAGCGGCTTTGGCGCTGAAGTTGCATGTGAATGTGGAGTTGGTGGCATGTGAAACCCGCATGTGGAGCATTCGTTTGTGTGGATGCTCTACCAGGTTCATTCTAGATAATGCACTCAAAGGGCACTAAGCATAGAGTGTGAAACTGAGTTTCCTTGAGAGCTGGCTTGGAAGCCTGATGGTGTGTGAAGTTAGTGAGCCAAATGGAGTTGTTCTCCCACAAGAACCACTCGGCTATCCTTCTTCAATATGCCCTTCACCAACATGCAGTGTTTCCTTGATTGAATTAGCTCTCACACCAATATTTCCGTCTAGAGCCTTTGCATTGAGGGCTATCTGAAAACGGCTGTGGCGCTGAAGTTGCCTGTGAATGTGAGTTGGTGGCATGTGAAAACCCGCATGTGGAGCATTCGTTTGTGTGGGATGCTCAGCAAGCTTCATTTCAGTCCTAGGCACACAAAGGACACTGAGCATAGAGTGTGAAAACTGAGTTTCCTTGAGAGCTGCTTGGAAGCCTGATGGTGTGTGAAGTTAGTGAGCCAAATGGAGTTGTTTCTCCCACAAGAACCACTCGGCTGATCCTTCTTCAATATGCCCTTCACCAACATGCAGTGTTTCCTTGATTGAATTAGCTCTCACACCAATATTTGCGTCTAGAGCCTTTGCATTGAGGGCTATCTGAAAACGGCTGTGGCGCTGAAGTTGCCTGTGATGTGGAGTTGGTGGCATGTGAAACCCGCACGTGGAGCATTCGTTTGTGTGGGATGCTCTACTAGGTTCATTCCTAGATAAATGCACTCAAAGGGCACTAAGCATAGAGTGTGAAAACTGAGTTTCCATGAGAGCTGCTTGGAAGCCTGATGGTGTGTGAAGTTAGTGAGCCAAATGGAGTTGTTCTCCCACAAGATCCATTCGCTGATCCTTCTTCAATATGCCCTTCACCAACATGCAGTGTTTCCTTGATTGAATTAGCTCTCACACCAATATTTCCGTCTAGAGCCTTTGCATTGAGGGCTATCTGAAAACGGCTGTGGCGCTGAAGTTGCCTGTGAATGTGGAGTTGGTGGCATGGTGAAACCCGCATGTGGAGCATTCGTTTGTATGGGATGCTCAGCAAGCTTCATTTCAGTCCTAGGCACTCAAAGGGCACTAAGCATAGAGTGTCAAAACTGAGTTTCCTTGAGAGCGCTTGGAAGCCTGATGGTGTGTGAAGTTAGTGAGCCAAATGAGTTGTTCTCCCACAAGGACCACTCGGCTGATCCTTCTTCAATATGCGCTTCACCAAAATGCAGTGTTTCCCTTGATTGAATTAGCTCTCACACCAATATTTGCGTCTAGAGCCTTTGCATTGAGGGCTATCTGAAAACGGCTGTGGCGCGAAGTTGCCTGTGAATGTGGAGTTGGTGGCATGTGAAACCCGCATGTGGGAGCATTCGTTTGTGTGGGATGCTCAGCAAGCTTCAATTCAGTCCTAGGCACACAAAGGACACTGAGCATAGAGTGTGAAAACTGAGTTTCCTTGAGAGCTGCTTGGAAGCCTGATGGTGTGTGAAGTTAGTGAGCCAAATGGAGTTGTTCTCCACAAGAACCACTCGGCTGATCCTTCTTCAATATGCCCTTCACAACATGCAGTGTTTCCTTGATTGAATAGCTCTCACACCAATATTTGCGTCTAGAGCCTTTGCATTGAGGGCTATCTGAAAACGGCTGTGGCGCTGAAGTTGCCTGTGAATGTGGAGTTGGTGGCATGTGAAACCTGCATGTGGAGCATTCTTTTTGTGTGGGATGCTCTACCAGGTTCATTCTAGATAATGCACTCAAAGGGCACTAAGCATAGAGTTTGAAAACTGAGTTTCCTTGAGAGCTGCTTGGAAGCCTGATGGTGTGTGAAGTTAGTGAGCCAATGGAGTTGTTCTCCCACAAGAACCACTTGGCTAATCCTTCTTCAATATGCCCTTCACCAACATGCAGTGTTTCCTTGATTGAATTAGCTCTCACACCAATATTTGCGTCTAGAGCCTTTGCATTGAGGGCTATCTGAAAACGGCTGTGGCGCTGAAGTTGCCTGTGAATGCGGAGTTGGTGGCATGTGAAACCCGCATGTGGAGCATTCATTTGTGTGGGATGCTCAGCAAGCTTCATTTCAGTCCTAGGCACACAAAGGGCACTAAGCATAGAGTGTGAAAACTGAGTTTCCTTGAGAGCTGCTTGGAAGCCTGATGGTGTGTGAAGTAGTGAGCCAAATGTAGTTGTTCTCCCACAAGAACCACTCGGCTGATCCCTTCTTCAATATGCCCTTCACCACATGCAGTGTTTCCTTGATTGAATTAGCTCTCACACCAATATTTGCGTCTAGAGCCTTTGCATTGAGGGCTATCTGAAAACGGCTGTGGCGTTGAAGTTGCCTGTGAATGTGGAGTTGGTGGCATGTGAATCCCGCATGTGGAGCATTCGTTTGTGTGGGATGCTCAGCAAGCTTCATTTCAGTCCTAGGCACTCAAAGGGCACTAAGCATAGAGTGTGAAAACTGAGTTTCCTTGAGAGCTGCTTGGAAGCCTGATGGTGTGTGAAGTTAGTGAGGCAAATGGAGTTGTTCTCCCACAAGAACCACTCGGCTGATCCTTCTTCAATATGCCCTTCACCAACATGCAGTGTTTCCTTGATTGAATTAGCTCTCACACCAATATTTGCGTCTAGAGCCTTTGCATTGAGGGCTATCTGAAAACGGCTGTGGCGCTGAAGTTGCCTGTGAATGTGGAGTTGGTGGCATGTGAAACCCGCATGTGGAGCATTCGTTTGTGTGGGATGCTCAGCAAGCTTCATTTCTGTCCTAGGCACAAAAGGGCACTAAGCATAGAGTGTGAAAACTGAGTTTCCTTGATAGCTGCTTGGAACCTGATGGTGTGTGAAGTTAGTGAGCCAAATGGAGTTGTTCTCCCACAAGGACCACTCGGCTGATCCTTCTTCAATATGCCTTCACCAACATGCAGTGTTTCCTTGATTGAATTAGCTCTCACACCAATATTTGCATCTAGAGCCTTGCATTGAGGGCTATCTGAAAACGGCTGTGGCGCTGAAGTTGCCTGTGAATGTGGAGTTGGTGGCATGTGAAACCCGCATGTGGGAGCATTCTTTTGTGTGGGATGCTCTACTAGGTTCATTCCTAGATAATGCACTCAAAGGGCACTAAGCATAGAGTGTGAAAACTGAGTTTCCTTGAGAGCTGCTTGGAAGCCTGATTGTGTGTGAAGTTAGTGAGCCAAATGGAGTTGTTCTCCCACAAGAACCACTCGCTGATCCTTCTTCAATATGCTCTCACCAACATGCAGTGTTTCCTTGATTGAATTAGCTCTCACACCAATATTTGCGTCTAGAGCCTTTGCATTGAGGGCTATCTGAAAACGGCTGTGGCGCTGAAGTTGCCTGAGAATGTGGAGTTGGTGGCATGTGAAACCCGCATGTGGAGCATTCGTTTGTGTGGGATGCTCTCCAGGTTCATTCCTAGATAATGCAGTGAAAGGGCACTAAGCATAGAGTGTGAAACTGAGTTTCCTTGAGAGCTGCTTGGAAGCCTGATGGTGTGTGAAGTTAGTGAGCCAAATGGAGTTGTTCTCCCACAAGAACCACTCGGCTGATCCTTCTTCAATATGCCCTTCAGCAAGATGCAGTGTTTCCTTGATTGAATTAGCTCTCACACCAATATTTGCGTCTAGAGCCTTTGCATTGAGGGCTATCTGAAAACGGCTGTGGCGCTGAAGTTGCCTGTGATGTGGAGTTGGTGGCATGTGAAACCTGCATGTGGAGCATTCTTTTGTGTGGGATGCTCTACCAGGTTCATTCCTAGATAATGCACTCAAAGGGCACTAAGCATAGAGTGTGAAACTGAGTTTCCTTGAGAGCTGCTTGGAAGCCTGATGGTGTGTGAAGTTAGTGAGCCAAATGGAGTTGTTCTCCACAAGAACCACTCGGCTGATCCTTCTTCAATATGCCCTTCACCCAACATGCAGTGTTTCCTTGATTGAATTAGCTCTCACACCAATATTTGCGTCTAGAGCCTTTGCATTGAGGGCTATCTGAAAACGGCTGTGGCGCTGAGTTGCCTGAGAATGTGAGTTGGTGGCATGTGAAACCAGCATGTGGGAGCATTCGTTTGTGTGGGATGCTCACCAAGCTTCATTTCAGTCCTAGGCACTCAAAGGGCACTAAGCATAGAGTGTGAAAACTGAGTTTCCATGAGAGCTGCTTGGAAGCCTGATTGTGTGTGAAGTTAGTGAGCCAAATGGAGTTGTTCTCCCACAAGAACCACTCGGCTGATCCTTCTTCAATATGCCCTTCACCAACATGCAGTGTTTCCTTGATTGAATTAGCTCTCACACCAATATTTGCGTCTAGAGCCTTTGCATTGAGGGCTATCTGAAAATGGCTTTGGCGCTGAAGTTGCATGTGAATGTGGAGTTGGTGGCATGTGAAACACGCATGTGGAGCATTCGTTTGTGTGGGATGCTCTACTAGGTTCATTCCTAGATAATGCACTCAAGGGCACTAAGCATAGAGTGTGAAAACTGAGTTTCCATGAGAGCTGCTTGAAGCCTGATGGTGTGTGAAGTTAGTGAGCCAAATGGAGTTGTTCTCCACAAGATCCATTCGGCTGATCCTTCTTCAATATGCCCTTCACCAACATGCAGTGTTTCCTTGATTGAATTAGCTCTCACACCAATATTTGCGTCTAAAGCCTTGCATTGAGGGCTATCTGAAAATGGCTGTGGCGCTGAAGTTGCCTGAGAATGTGAGTTGGTGGCATGTGAAACCCGCATGTGGAGCATTCGTTTGTGTGGATGCTCACCAAGCTTCATTTCAGTCCTAGGCACACAAAGGGCACTAAGCATAGAGTGTGAAAACTGAGTTTCCTTGAGAGCTGCTTGGAAGCCTGATGGTGTGTGAAGTTAGTGAGCCAAATGGAGTTGTTTCTCCACAAGAACCACTCGGCTGATCCTTCTTCAATATGCCCTTCACCAACATGCCAGTGTTTCCTTGATTGAATTAGCTCTCACACCAATATTTGCGTCTAGAGCCTTTGCATTGAGGGCTATCTGAAAACGGCTGTGGCGCTGAAGTTGCCTGTGAATGTGGAGTTGGTGGCATGTGAAACCCGCATGTGGAGCATTCGTTTGTGTGGGATGCTCTACCAGGTTCATTCCTAGATAATTCACTCAAAGGGCACTAAGCATAGAGTGTGAAAAGTGAGTTTCCTTGAGAGCTGCTTGAAGCCTGATGGTGTGTGAAGTTAGTGAGCCAAATGGAGTTGTTCTCCCACAAGATCCATTCGGCTGATCCTTCTTCAATATGCCCTTCACCAACATGCAGTGTTTCCTTGATTGAATTAGCTCTCACACCAATATTTGCGTCTAAAGCCTTTGCATTGAGGGCTATCTGAAAACGGCTGTGGCGCTGAAGTTGCCTGAGAATGTGGAGTTGGTGGCATGTGAAACCCGCATGTGGAGCATTCGTTTGTGTGGGATGCTCACCAAGCTTCATTTCAGTCCTAGGCACACAAAGGGCACTAAGCATAGAGTGTGAAAACTGAGTTTCCTTGAGAGCTGCTTGAAGCCTGATGGTGTGTGAAGTTAGTGAGCCAAATGGAGTTGTTCTCCCACAAGAACCACTCGGCTGATCCTTCTTCAATATGCCCTTCACCAACATGCAGTGTTTCCTTGATTGAATTAGCTCTCACACCAATATTTGCGTCTAGAGCCTTTGCATTGAGGGCTATCTGAAAATGGCTTTGGCGCTGAAGTTGACTGTGAATGTGGAGTTGGTGGCATGTGAAACCTGCACGTGGAGCATTCGTTTGTGTGGGATGCTCTACCAGGTTCATTCCTAGATAATGCAGTGAAAGGGTACTAAGCATAGAGTGTGAAAACTGAGTTTCCTTGAGAGCTGCTTGGAAGCCGGATGGTGTGTGAAGTTAGTGAGGCAAATGGAGTTGTTCTCCCACAAGAACCACTCGGCTGATCCTTCTTCAATATGCCCTTCACCAACATGCAGTGTTTCCTTGATTGAATTAGCTCTCACACCAATATTGCGTCTAGAGCCTTTGCATTGAGGGCTATCTGAAAACGGCTGTGGCGCTGAAGTTGCCTGTGAATGTGGAGTTGGTGGCATGTGAAACCCGCATGTGGGAGCATTCGTTTGTGTGGGATGCTCACCAAGCATCATTTCAGTCCTAGGCACTCAAAGGGCACTAAGCATAGAGTGTGAAAACTGAGTTTCCTTGAGAGCTGCTTGGAGCCTGATGGTGTGTGAAGTTAGTGAGCCAAATGGAGTTGTCCTCCCACAAGAACCACTCGGCTGATCCTTCTTCAATATGCCCTTCACCACATGCAGTGTTTCCTTGATTGAATTAGCTCTCACACCAATATTTGCGTCTAGAGCCTTTGCATTGAGGGCTATCTGAAAACGGCTGTGGCGCTGAAGTTGCCTGAGAATGTGGAGTTGGTGGCATGTGAAATCCGCATGTGGAGCATTCGTTTGTGTGGGATGCTCTACCAGGTTCATTCCTAGATAATGCAGTGAAAGGGTACTAAGCATAGAGTGTGAAAACTGAGTTTCCTTGAGAGCTGCTTGGAAGCCTGATGGTGTGTGAAGTTAGTGAGGCAAATGGAGTTGTTCTCCCACAAGAACCACTCGGCTGATCCTTCTTCAATATGCCCTTCACCAACATGCAGTGTTTCCTTGATTGAATTAGCTCTCACACCAATATTTGCTTCTAGAGCCTTTGCATTGAGGGCTATCTGAAAACGGCTGTGGCGCTGAAGTTGCCTGTGAATGTGGAGTTGGTGGCATGTGAAACCCGCATGTGGAGCATTCGTTTGTGTGGATGCTCAGCAAGCTTCATTTCAGTCCTAGGCACTCAAAGGGCACTAAGCATAGAGTGTGAAAACTGAGTTTCCTTGAGAGCTGCTTGGAAGCCTGATGGTGTGTGAAGTTAGTGAGCCAAATGGAGTTGTCCTCCCACAAGAAACCACTCGGCTGATCCTTCTTCAATATGCCCTTCACCAACATGCAGTGTTTCCTTGATTGAATTAGCTCTCACACCAATATTTGCGTCTAGAGCCTTTGCATTGAGGGCTATCTGAAACGGCTGTGGCGCTGAAGTTGCCTGAGAATGTGGAGTTTGGTGGCATGTGAAACCCGCATGTGGAGCATTCGTTTGTGTGGGATGCTCAGCAAGCTTCATTTCAGTCCTAGGCACTCAAAGGGCACTAAGCATAGAGTGTGAAAACTGAGTTTCCTTGAGAGCTGCTTGGAAGCCTGATGGTGTGTGAAGTTAGTGAGCCAAATGGAGTTGTCCTCCCACAAGAACCACTCGGCTGATCCTTCTTCAATATTGCCCTTCACCAACATGCAGTGTTTCCTTGATTGAATTAGCTCTCACACCAATATTTGCGTCTAGAGCCTTTGCATTGAGGGCTATCTGAAAACGGCTGTGGCGCTGAAGTTGCCTGAGAATGTGGAGGTTGGTGGCATGTGAAACCCGCATGTGGAGCATTCGTTTGTGTGGGATGCTCTACCAGGTCATTCCTAGATAATGCAGTGAAAGGGTACTAAGCATAGAGTGTGAAAACTGAGTTTCCTTGAGAGCTGCTTGAAGCCTGATGGTGTGTGAAGTTAGTGAGGCAAATGGAGTTGTTCTCCCACAAGAACCACTCGGCTGATCCTTCTTCAATATGCCCTTCACCAACATGCAGTGTTTCCTTGATTGAATTAGCTCTCACACCAATATTTGCTTCTAGAGCCTTTGCATTGAGGGCTATCTGAAAACGGCTGTGGCGCTGAAGTTGCCTGTGAATGTGGAGTTGGTGGCATGTGAAACCCGCATGTGGAGCATTCGTTTGTGTGGGATGCTCAGCAAGCTTCATTTCAGTCCTAGGCACTCAAAGGGCACTAAGCATAGAGTGTGAAAACTGAGTTTCCTTGAGAGCTGCTTGGAAGCCTGATGGTGTGTGAAGTTAGTGAGCCAAATGGAGTTGTCCTCCCACAAGAACCACTCGGCTGATCCTTCTTCAATATGCCCTTCACCAACATGCAGTGTTTCCTTGATTGAATTAGCTCTCACACCAATATTTGCGTCTAGAGCCTTTGCATTGAGGCTATCTGAAAACGGCTGTGGCGCTGAAGTTGCCTGAGAATGTGGAGTTGGTGGCATGTGAAACCCGCATGTGAGCATTCGTTTGTGTGGGATGCTCTACCAGGTTCATTCCTAGATAATGCAGTGAAAGGGTACTAAGCATAGAGTGTGAAAACTGAGTTTCCTTGAGAGCTGCTTGGAAGCCCTGATGGTGTGTGAAGTTAGTGAGCCAAATGGAGTTGTTTTCCCACAAGAACCACTCGGCTGATCCTTCTTCAATATGCCCTTCACCACATGCAGTGTTTCCTTGATTGAATTAGCTCTCACACCAATATTTGCGTCTAGAGCCTTTGCATTGAGGGCTATCTGAAAAACGGCTGTGGCGCTGAAGTTGCCTGTGAATGTGGAGTTGGTGGCATGTGAAACACGCATGTGGAGCATTCGTTTGTGTGGGATGCTCTACTAGGTTCATTCCTAGATAATGCACTCAAAGGGCACTAAGCATAGAGTGTGAAAACTGAGTTTCCATGAGAGCTGCTTGGAAGCCTGATGGTGTGTGAAGTTAGTGAGCCAAATGGAGTTGTTCTCCCACAAGATCCATTCGGCTGATCCTTCTTCAATATGCCCTTCACCAACATGCAGTGTTTCCTTGATTGAATTAGCTCTCACACCAATATTTGCGTCTAGAGCCTTTGCATTGAGGGCTATCTGAAAACGGCTGTGGCGCTGAAGTTGCCTGAGAATGTGGAGTTGGTGGCATGTGAAACCCGCATGTGGAGCATTGGTTTGTGTGGGATGCTCACCAAGCTTCATTTCAGTCTAGGCACACAAAGGGCACTAAGCATAGAGTGTGAAAACTGAGTTTCCTTGAGAGCTTGCTTGGAAGCCTGATTGTGTGTGAAGTTAGTGAGCCAAATGGAGTTGTTCTCCCACAAGAACA